>NW_025533726.1:300000-480502 GCF_020615455.1 Coregonus clupeaformis
AACAAAATCAATATTGAAGTTAAAGCGAAGTCGGCTGGTAGTCCCAACCGTGGCTTGAACTCAAGATCTTGCTACAGTAAACGCAACACCTTAGCCCTTAAGACAAGAAATATGATATTCTTGATGAGCCAGTTAGGTGTTGTGTTAAAGTTGCTAGTCTCGCTAAAATAT
This sequence comes from Coregonus clupeaformis, assembly GCF_020615455.1. Lineage (NCBI taxonomy): Eukaryota > Metazoa > Chordata > Actinopteri > Salmoniformes > Salmonidae > Coregonus > Coregonus clupeaformis. The sequence goes on from NW_025533726.1 coordinate 300,172, forward strand.
GAGCATTGATCACATGACATACTGGTGTGTTATGTGGTGTGTATGCAGCAGGTCTGTGACAGTCCCCAAGTTGTTGGCAGGAACAAACAGGTGCACCTCAGTGTCTGCTCCAATGTGCTCAGGTGAAGCAGGTGACCACAAAACTGTCTGGGAGACACACACAACACACACACACGTTCATACACACACAAACACATGAATAAACTTTTTAAATAATGTATCCTAATTGTGAGTAACAATAAGTCTGAAAACAACACACCGTAACCTATTACAGAAACAAAAATAGTAATTGCACAATGTTCTTGGTTCAAGACCAGTGAAGTGAAAAGTTATTTTTAAACAGAAGATAATTATTTGTTTATTATCACATCGTTATTGTACCTCATATTGGCTGGATATGTTTCTCACAATATCTGCCTGTTGGTGTGTTGTGACTTGGATTGAGAGTACTTGGTCACTGTGAAAGACAAAGGAAAAATAGGGCTAGGTCTCAATAGTCTAATGTGGCTTCCTTTCCTCGTCTCCTCTTCATCTGCACATATGAAAGGAGATGAGAGAGAGGTCATAAGACTATTGAGATGTAGGGGAGCGTGAGGTGAGTTGAGCTAAAGGGGTAAGTTCCCTTGTTTCTAGGAAACCATACACAAAATTATTAATTTGACCAAATATTTAGGAAGAGGTCATCATTTCATGGAGTCTGTGAAGGAATAAACCACATGGAAAAAGTGGTAAGCGAGTTTGTAAAAAAACTGATTTTTACCAAGTCAAATTAATTATTGGGTTAGAGGTTTCATGATGCTTGTATCTAAACCAAAGTATATCATTTTAAGATTGTTCTATACACCAGTTGGGGTCTCTATACGCTTCAATATGAGGTCTTAAACCTAGCATGAAAGTGCATCCTTGTAGCTGTGTGGGCTAATATAGTCAAAATGTTTGCCTTGGGGTAAATTGAGCCAATGGCAAATTGAGCAAATTGAAGTGTTATTCTTCCCAGATCCATATAGTTTGCTATTCATTACAGTTCTGTATTATAGCAACTACATGGGTTTAGATTTGTCCTGTCATCTCATAATTTCTTGTGAATGTGAATTCCTTAAATCATGTCAATGATGTCAACGTCATGTCAATGATCACTTCCAATTCTACTTTAAACAAAATACAGTTGGATGAAAACATGTAGGAGGATATACAGTGGAACGAGTAAACATTATCATGTGATCATGTGGTGGTCCTTCTGGATCTGTCAATCAAATGCATCTATTTTTCATTTAGGTTAAGCAAAGTCTCCTAAACAATTATGACAATGTTTACTGTAGGAAACTTACTGTTTTGAAGTGCAGTCACCTGTCTTAAGGAGTTTGTAAAAGTTCAGCAAAACAGCCCATATTAGAAGAGCCTTCATGTTTAATGTGTCCAAAACTTGTGCAAGATGTTTGGTTAACATGGTAGAGAGAGAGATAGCGAGAGAGAGAGAGAACTGTGTTGATTTAGCCAGAGTAAAGTCTAAGTTAAACTTTACTTTTTTGAGGAGGGCTTTGGGCTGCTTTGCAATAACAGTGAGCTGTTTAATACGCCATGATTTCCCCCAAAAAATAAGATTCAATAATATAGGTCTTTGTTTTAAAACCTTTCCACATCTTGATTAACAAAATGATTTATTGTCATTTATGTGGGTTTAAACTTTATCCTGGAACTGCCTTTTACCAGAAAAGAATGTGCTTTAGTAGGTCTACAGAATATTGTATATTCATTATGCAAAATCTGTCAGCTCACAGAGAAATTCACTGTCCTATACCCAATCACTATATAAACCCTAGATAACAAATGCTATGTATTGGCCATTGAGAGGCTTTGAAGGCACCGGTCGGCTATATTGGCACTCCGTAGTAGGAGTAGTTCTCCATAGGAATGAATGGAATTCGACAGTATTTCAATTAAATGTTTCAAGGACAAAATTCCATGTATTTAAGTATTTTGTTGTTGTAGTGGGGACAGTAACATTAGTACTCTCTAAAAAAATGCTTTAATACTTTTTCATTTATTTTTATGTTTAGCACACATAATATAATTTAAAAGTATGCATTAAGGTGTATAATAGAATAAACGTGTCAAAAACTAATGTAGACATTAATAAATGTCTTTCTATAGCTTTCAAAATATTTTGTACAATTGAGTTGGAGTGCCAAGATGGCTACGCGGTGGCTTCAATACAGCGCCCCCTGTCAATCATCCAGGGTTTATACACATCATTGACTACACCAGGTGGCGCTATGCGCTCACTGAGGTATAATATGAACGTACGCGCTAACCTAAAATAAAAACCGATAGTGAACTCGCAGCACAAACAGTTCCGGTTTAGAGGTTGTGTTGTCAAGATGTCTGTCCATGATCAACTTGCTCAATGTTTGTGTGATCTAATCAGGTTGGTATTTTATGTACATATTTTTGTCTGAAGATGTTAGATATTTGCCAAGCTAACTAGACAAAACATTGTGCGATTGATTGCTTTAGTCAGCTAGTTAGGTATTATAGCTAATCAGCTGGCTAGCTAGCTGTCAACAGCACATCACCTACGTTACAGCTAGCTAGCTAACGTTAAGCCAGCTATTATTTTATCAGAAGTAATTCCTAGCCTATGTTCATCTGTTTATCAATATCGACTCGTGTAATTTTTCTTACTAAGCTAACGTTAGCTCTCGAAATCGCGTATTATCCGTGACGTAGGGTTTTCAGCGGTTAGCTTCGCCCACGCACGGTTGTTGGCTGCGTGTGAACTACAATTCCGACGCTGAGTGTGTGTTTTAACGTATAGAAACGTCAATCATCGCTTGCAAAACGGTTTCTGAAACATACGCTGATATGCCACCCCGTATCTTTCATGTCAGCTAGAAAGATGCATGATACATTTACACTTACTGTAGCAGTTTTATACAGATCCATAAACGTGTGTGTGCATCCAATTGATGAACAACTACACTTCCTCCCCAGTTACGCTTACACACAGGTGTTCAGAGCAAGTTAGATAGCTAGCTAATTAGCACAGGTCATCACTAGTTACCACAGTCATAAACCCTGCCTATTTCTACAATTTCTCTTCTGAAAAATCTGATTTTAAACCTAACCTAAAATTAAGAACAAAAGCTACTTTTTATTTCCATGAATTTTTACAATAGCCAATTTTGACTGTGGCTGTGTGGTAACAGTGACAACCAGATGACCGCCTATTTCTTCAATCTTTCTGTAAACAAGCAATGTAACATGGCCGTGTGGGAACACTAACACTATCAAGATGTGTAGTAATTTAAACATTTGTTTTTGAAAATTATTTATCTGATATGAAAGATACGTTCCTTATGTTTCCATAACCTTACAGCAAGCAATGCGTTTTTAGCATTCAGAACGATCGTTGGGGATCTTAACAAACCTCCCCTGGCCAGAATATACTGTCCTCAATAGGGTATATCAGCATATGTTTCGAAAACCGGTTTGAAAGCCATGATTATTTACGTTTCTAACGTTAAAACACATGGAGCCAATGGTGGGCGAATGTAACCGCTGAAAACCCTACGTACAGAGAAGGTTTTTCGAGAGCTAGTTTAGAGTATAGATAATCAGTTTGACAGGGTTTCTGGACCTTGTTCAGTAGTAACGTTAGGCGAACGTTGCAGGTAGAAATGTCATGAATAGAGCTGCTATAGGTCATATGGTTCTGATATAGCTTATTCGACATGTCAGAGAGGCATGTTTGCTCTAGCTAGCTACATATCTGAGCATTCAGTAGTAAACAAACGCAGATGGTTGCAGATAGAAATGGCATGAATAGAGCTGATGTGATTCCATATTCTACAAGTCAGAGATGCATGTTTGTTCTAGCTACATTATACATTTCTATCTGAACGTTCCACAACGTTGTCTTACTGAATGGGCCCTACCTTTTCTGTAGAGCAGGTCTGTCACCTTATCTCTTATAGTTCTCTCATTACCCCAGGTTGTTGTGGACATTGCTTCTGCCATGCGTGTTTCTGTGCATGCTCCTGACCGCCATCCTGGTTGCGCTCGTCATGGGTGTGCGCGTGTGGCTGCTAGCGAACAGGAACGCACGGCGAAGCGCGTGATGGGCGTCCCACAGTGGCCTTCTTTCACCCGTACTGCAAGGAGGTGGCGGTGAGAGAGTGTTGTGGTGTGCCCTCAGAGCTTTGCAGAATAGGTAAGGGGAAAATTGCACATTCAATGCATGTCATCGCACCTTGATTAAGCTAAGCCACACCAGCTAATAATCACTGGTGACAAATATTCCTAGCTATAGGATTTTACTACAGAGTGCGCAGTGCATTCAGCATGAATAAGTTACTTTGGTGGCTTATCTACCTAATCTCAGCTTGCTACCCATGTTCAAGCATTATGTTGATTAGAATGTTGAGACAGTATGAAAAATCCATCTCCAACAGTAATTTGTTGCCATGTTCATTAGGCACCAAAGGGAAGAAAACAGATTAGAACAGGGGAGGGACTTAACGCCCATTTTAGTTTCCCCTTGCGTAAAATTTTCTGTTATGTGCCCTAATGAACATCTCCAGTCTTCCACATTAATTCACACACCTGGGTCATATTCACTAGGAACCAAATAGAAGCAAACAAACATACAGGGGAGGGAAGTACTACCAACGGGAGGGACTACCTGAACTTGTCCAATAAACTATTGTTTTCGTTGCAAAAGGTCCATTGCAAAAGGGTTTACTACTGTATGCAATAATAAATATGGTCTTCTCCACGTCCCAGGTACCAAGATGTCAACTTCATGGTGTACACGGGCGACCAGGGTGTGACGGGTCAGCAGATTCTTGATGGCGCCCGGCTGCGCTTCAACATCCTTTACCTCGACCCGTCCAGTTTGTCTTCCTCAAACACCGCCTATTGGTCGAGGCCAGCCTCTTCCCCCACTTCACTCTGATTGGTCAGAGTGTAGGCTCAATCTTCCTTGGTTGGGAAGCCCTTACGGAGTTTGTCCCAGATGTCTACATTGACTCCATGGGTTATGCCTTCACTCTGCCTGTGTTTAAATACCTAGGGGGATGTCAAGTGGCTAGCTACTGCACATTCCCCCACCATCAGCACAGACATGCTGTCAGTGGTGCGCGAGAGGAACCCCAGGTAGGTAATCGGCTCAGAAGCCTGTTTCCCACACAGACCCCGCAGCCCTTGAGACAGTCTTAACTAGGGGAATATACAGTGGCTTGCCAAAGTATTCACCCTTGGCATTTTTCCTATTTTGTTGCCTTACAACCTGGAATTAAAATTGATTTTTGGGGGGGTTTGTATCATTTGATTTACACAACATGCCTACCACTTTGAAGATGCAAAATATTTTTATCGTGAAACAAACAAGAAATAAACACTAAACTTGAGCATATAACTATTCACCCCCCAGTCAATACTTTGTAGAGCCACCTTTTGCAGCAATTACAGCTGCAAGTCTCTTGGGGTATGTCTCTATAAGCTTGGCACATCTAGCCACTGGGATTTTTGCCAATTCTTCAAGGCAAAACTGCTCCAGCTCCTTCAAGTTGGATGGGTTCCGCTGGTGTACAGCAATCTTTATGTCATACCACAGATTCTCAATTGGATTGAGGTCTGGGCTTTGACTAGGCCATTCCAAGACATTTAAATGTTGCTTAGGGTCATTGTCCTGCTGGAAGGTGAACCTCCGTCCCAGTCTCAAATCTCTGGAACACTGAAACAGGTTTCCCTCAAGAATTTCCCTGTATTTAGCGCCATCCATCATTCCTTCAATTCTGACCAGTTTCCCAGTCCCTGCCGATAGAAAAAACATCCCACAGAATGATGCTGCCATGGGATGGTGTTCTTGGGGGTGATGGAGGTGTTGGGTTTGCGCCAGACATAGCGTTTTCCTTGATAGCCAAAAAAGCTAAATTTTAGTCTCATCTGACCAGAGTACCTTCTTCCATATGTTTGGGGAGTCTCCCCACATGCCTTTTGGTGAACCCCAAATGTGTTTGCTTATTTTTTTCTTTAAGCAATGGCTTTTTTCTGGCCACTCTTCCATAAAGCCCAGCTCTGTGGAGCGTACGGCTTAAAGTGGTCCTATGGAAAGATACTCCAATCTCTCGCTGTGGGAGCTTTGCAGCTCCTTCAGGGTTATCTTTGGTCTCTTTGTTGCCTCTGATTAATGCCCTCCTTGCCTGGTCTGTGAGTTTTGGTGGCTGGGCCCTCTCTTGGCAGGTTTGTTGTCGGTGCCATATTCTTTCAATTTTTTTAATAATGTATTTAATGGTGCTCCGTGGGGACGTTCAAAGTTTCTGATATTTTTTATAACCCAACCCTGATCTGTACTTCTCCACAACTTTGTCCATTACCCTGTTTGGAGAGCTCCTTGGTCTTCATGGTGCCGCTTTTGCTTGGTGGTGCCTTGCTTAGTGGTGTTGCAGACTCTGGGGCCTTTCAGAACAGGTGTATATGTACTGAGGTCATGTGACAGATCATGTGACACTTAGATTGCGCACAGGTGGACTTTATTTAACTAATTATGTGACTTCATAGCAAAGGGGGTGACTACATATGCACGCACCACTTTTCTGTTATTTATTTTTTTGAAACAAGTAATGTTTTTCACTTCACCAATTTGGACTATTTTGTGTATGTCCATTACATTAAATCCAAATAAAAATCAATTTAAATTACAGGTTGTAATGCAACAAAGTAGGTAAAACGCCAAGGGGGATGAATACTTTTGCAAGGCACTGTAGCCTGGTCCATATCTGAATGTGCTTTTAGCCAACGCCTCTGACTGTTATTGTCCAATGTCATCTGACTACCATTGCATGACAATGTTAGTCAGAGAAGTTGGCTAAAAACTCACCTACAGATCTGACCTAGGCTTGACCTAAGCTAAGATCAGGATCAAATCAGCTAAGGGGAATATGGGATTTGCAAATACTCTGGGGAATTTACCAGCACTAACTAACACGTTTGCACTGCTATCATTGTTATGACTGTCATCAAGCCTGCATCAATCAGTGTTGTTCATGTTGTAACTTCGGTCCACTTTTCACTTAGTGAGTCATTGACATCCATACATGACTTCCTCTTGTTGTGCATGCTTCCTTTTACCTCACCCGATCCTATCATGTTATCTTTCACCATTCCCCTAACCAACCTCCCACTATGTTTCCAGGTTCAACAACGCAGACTACATCTCCAACAACCTGTTCCTGGCGCGGTCAAGGTGGTCTACTACTGCCTGCTGGCGCTGCTCTACGGTCTGGCCGGCTCCTGCAGCGACACGTGGTCATGGTCAACTCCAGCTGGACCCTGAACCACATCCTGACCCTGTGGCGAGCAACCAACCGCACCTGCCTAGTCTTCCCGCCCTGCGACACCCACGCCTTCCTCCAGCTCCCATTGGAAGAGGACTCGGACCGGAAGTGCCATTCCATCGTTTCCATTGGTCAGTTTCGACCGGAGAAGGACCACCGGCTCAGATTCGCGCCTTCGGAAAAAAGGTGCTGCAGAGGAAAGAGGCGGGGCCGGGAGGAAGGGGAGTCGCTGAGGTTGGTGCTGGGATTGGTGGATGCCGGAACCAAGAGGATGAGGATAGGGTGTTGATGCTGAGGGGGCTGTGCCAGGAGCTGGGCGTGGCGGACAGGGTGGAGTTTAAACTCAACGTACCGTTTGAGGAGCTGAAGAGGGAGTTGGGGGAAGCTACGGTGGGACTGCACACCATGTGGAACGAACACTTCGGCATAGGTAAATACAGAAATAGAATTACTATCATTCTATACTACTGTCATTCTATTTCTATTATTAAAAACACCTGGAGTGGCTATTATTCCAATGCAAAGCTCGTTCTCTCTACATACTCAACATTTAGTACTGTATAATCCTGTACTGAATGGAGTCCTGATACGCCTATTCAACAGCCCATTCTGAAATTGTAGTACATTGTTCTGTTACAATATGCTTTTGTTAATCACCAGTGCAAAGACCTTGTTTGATTGCTAACATCCTCCTCGATATAAATGAAAGATGAAGACATACAGGCATTTTTACTGCCCATAGCAAGTTTCCCAAAATGGTTAGGTTGCTAGCCAGGTGGCGGTTATCACTAAAATGCTTGTGTACCTTCATCTTTCAGTGTTCAAAATAAATGCAGTCTTAGGTAATGCAGTTAAACATCCAGTAATGTGTCTACCTAACTTTAAAGCCAGCACTTACCCTGTACCTTCTGCTCTCCTCTGTTCCCAGGGGTGGTTGAGTGCATGGCAGCTGGGACCGTCATCCTGGCCCACAAGTCTGGAGGCCCCAGGCTGGACATTGTGGTGCCCTACGAGGGGCGGCCAGACAGGTTTCCTGGCCGAGGATGAGGATGGCTACGCAGATGCCATGGAGCGGATCCTGGCCCTGTCACCTCAGCCCGCCTGGAGATCCGACGCAGCGCCCGCCTCTCAGTCACCCGCTTCTCCGACCAGGAGTTTGAGGCCTGCTTCCTGGCCGCCATGGAGCCTCTCATGGGGACACTGGAGCAGGATGAGGGGAGGGGTATGGGTGGAGGAGTGTCTGTGGGTGGAAGTGTGTGTGTCACAGGCTCATGGGTGTGTGTGTGCAGTGCACGCATGCGCATTGATACCTGGTTGATTGCATAGATTTGTGTTGGTGGTTAAGGGACTAAAACTCATGCTTGTACTGCCTTGGCACATTTTGGCATACTAGCCATTCCTTTAGTTGACATAGGATACAGATTGCGTTAAAATGCACAAGGAATACCTTGACTGAAATGAAAGAGAGATGTATTTATTGACATGTCGTCCAGAGCGTCCACACTCTCTTTCTAGAGGGCCATACTGTATGTTTAGTATTTATGTTTTCAAGACCCATTCCATTTTTTCCAATGTATTTGTAATACTTGAGGCATAACATTTTTGTGTTAACTAGTCGAACCTCCTTCAAGTTCCCAGTCTCAATTGTTAAAGCATACAGAAACATGGCTAGTAGACTAGGATGAGTGCTTGTCTAGCAAGGACTGGACACAACTGCTCACTGTGATTTTGATGGCATTCCAGGTTGTCTTTTGCAGTCAAACTACAAGATCTCAGAAGATTTGTTATAATAAGAAAATTAGGTGGGTGCTTACGTTTGTCCTATTTCACACACGTGCATGTGTGAAATTGACATTTTTGTTTTTTTCATATCCCACTCAGTCAGGGATCAGTCATTAATGACGGCGACCCTGGAGCAATTAGGGTTAAGTGCCTTGCTCACGGGCACATCAACATTGTTGACCTTGTCGGCTCTGGGATTTGAACCAGCGACCTTTCAGTTACTGACCCAGATCTCCTAACCGCTAGGCTACATACAGTATTAATGTGGTTCTTGGGATGTGAAACACTTCTCTAGGCGTTGTGAGATCTTATCTCTTGTGTAGTGTGACTACAAAAAAGACAACCTGGAATGCCGGCAGTGTGTCTGACATTGATGATGACATCCTTGAGAGGGTAGGGACGAGCCTGTAGAGACGAACTTCACAATCCTGATGATGACTGTGCTGTAATAATTATTTTGTTACTGTTTAAAATAACTAAAGTACTGTTCTGTATCCTAAGTAGGAAGTATTTTTTATATTAAAACATTTTATAAAATTGTTTTTGTCATCTTTAGTGCAATGATAAATTAATCAACAAGCATTTTAGAGTACAATGAACAGTGTGGACGTCAGTGTTTCAACTTGAATGATGCCGGAAAAAGGACATTTTTGCCCTATTGTCAAAGTTAAAAACATGAATGGGGATGATCAGAAAACACAACTGTTGTACCGGTCTTCTTCTTGCACCCACAATTTTTACTTATCTATTTCTTACTTAACACTTATTTTTCTTAACTGCATTGTTGGTTAAGGGCTTGTAAGTAAGCATTTCACTAAGGTCTACACCTGTTTGTATTTGATTTGTCTGTTTTTGCTAGCACTGCCTCCGGCATATGGCGGCTATTTTGAAGGTTTTACTTGCAATTATTGTGATATGTAGTTGTTTGCACTGGATTGTAAGTGCATCTGCTACATGACTGAAATGTAAATGAACATGTGGCAAGTTTAGTTCAGGAAGAAGACTACTTCAAAGTAATGAGATTTCCAGCCTGTAGGTCAATACTGTTGGCATTGAAATAAACCAAAATAACTAAGGTCAGTCAGTGCCTTGGCAAGGAGGAGGTGAACAGGAGGGAGAGGGCAGGGTGAGGCTGATCGTACTGTATTTAAGGAATGGGGGAGTTGATGATCGAGGTGTTTTGTTTTATGCTGGACAGAAGATGAAGTGGTGTGTTGTTCTCCTGCTGGCCTTGCTGCAGTCTTTGTGCTGCTCAGGTAAGTGATATACAATCCTTTCTGGTGTAGAACTCAACATTGCAGCTGCCTCTGATAGTGCTTCTATACATGCCTCATTCTATTTACTGTAAGTCGCTTTGGATAAAAGCGTCTGCTAAATGGCTTATTATTTATTTGCGTCCGGTCAGGTGAAGTCAGGGTCAGGTGAAGTCTGGGTTGTGTTCATTGGGCACCAAACTGAAGAAAACAGGAAAATGGGGAGGAATAAGAAATGCTTATTGTTGGTTGTTGTTGCAAAACTGTTTGCTACGGTGAGCCCTAATGAACACGACCCAGTTCAAGGTATTATATTAATCAATGACAAAAAATAATCATTCACAATGCTGACAACAGGGACCCAGGACAATATTACCTCCCAAATACCCCTGATGTGAAATGTACTGTATGTGTGCTCAGTCTACTCTGTTACCTTTGACCTCTGCAGGCTTGCGCTGTACAGTCAGAGCTGGCTTCCATGGCAGACAAGGCTCTTGTCGTGACCATGACCCAAGTCAACAATCTGTACGCTGGCCTTCGTCTATACCGAGTCACCCGTGGCTCTGTCAAAAGGGTAGGTGTCTCACCCCTAACCTCATAGTGGAATGGCTACATTTACAGTGCCTTCAGAAAGTATTCATACCCCTTGACTTATTCCACATTTTCTTGTGTTACAGCCTGAATTTAAAATTGATTAAATATACTTTTTTCTCAACCATCTTACACAAACCCCATAATGACAAAGTGAAAACATGTTTTTAGAAATGTATTGAAAATGAAATAAAGCAACTGAGTTAGAAGGACGCCTATATATTTAGTGACTGGGTGTATTGACACCAAAGTATAATGAATAACTTCACCATGCTCAAAGGGATATTCAATGTCTGTTTTTGTTTTTACTCATCTACCAATAGGTGCTCTTCTTTGCGAGGCATTGGACAATCTCCCTGGTCTTTGTGGTTGAAATTCACTGCTCGACTGAGGGGACCTTACAGATAATTGTATGTGAAGGGGGAAAGATAGTCAAACACTTATTGCACACAGTCAATTCAACTTATTATGTGACTTGTTAAGCAAATTATTACTCCTGAACTTATTTAGGCTTGCCATAAGAAAGGGGTTGAATACTTTTCAGATTTTCATTTTTAATTCATTTTAAAAATGTCTAAAAACATTCCATTTGACATTATGTGGTATTTTGTGTAGGCCAGTGACACAAAATCTCAATGTAATATATTTTAAATTCAACAAAAATGTGGTAAAGGGGTCTATTCAATCCACATTGCGGGAGTTCAGCCATGAAATTTAAGGGCAATGTTCCTGCTTTAGTGGTAAACACTGCATAGTGTCAGCTCAATCAGAAATTACCTTGACATTAATACAATTTATTTATGGTACTTTTTTCTCCCTGCACTCATGGGTCTCCCCGGTCACAGTTGGCTAGGACACAGCCTGGGATCGAACCTGGGTCTGTAGTGATGCAGTGCCTTAGACTGCTGCGCCACTCGGGAGGCCTTACCTTGACATTTCTATCGCAGAATCCGTAACACTTCAGCTTTACAGATTGAATATAGACTCCTACTATAAGGAAAGTACTATTTCTCAAACATTTTGTGCACAACTTTGTTTACATCCCTGTTAGTGAGCATTTCTCCTTTGCCAAGATAATCCATCCACCTGACAGGTGCTTGGCATATCAAGGCTGATTAAACAGCATGATCATTACTCAGGTGCACCTTGTTCTGGGGACAATAAAAGGCCATTCGTAAAATGTGCAGTTTTGTCACCAACACAATGTCAGATGTCTCAAGTTTTGAGGGAGCGTGCAATCGGCATGCTGACTGCAGGAACGTCCACCAGAGCTGTTGCCAGAGAATTGAATGTTCATAAGCCGCCCAACACGTTTTACAGAATTTTGCAGTATGTCCAAGCGGCCTCACAACCGCAGACCACATGTATGGTGTCGTGTGGGTGAGCGGTTTCCTGATGTCAACGTTGTGAGTGTCCCATGCTGGCAGTGGCGTTATGGTACTGGGCAGGCACAAGCTACGGACAACGAACACAATTGCATCTTATCGATGGCAATTTAAATGCAGAGATACCGTAATGAGATCCTGAGGCCCATTGTTGTGCCAGTCATCTGCCGCCATCACCTCATGTTTCAGCATGATAATGCTAAGCCCCATGTTGCAAGGATCTGTAGGCAATTCCTGGAAGCTGAAAATGTCCCAGTTCTTCCATGGCCTGCATACTCACCAGACATGTCAGCCATTGAGAATGTTTGGGATGCTCGGATCGACATGTACGACAGTGTGTTCCAGTTCCGCCAATATCCAGCAACCTTTCGACAGCCATTGAAGAGTGGGACAACATTCCACAGGCCACAATTAACAGCTGATCAACTCTATCGCGAAGGAGACGTCGCCTGCTGCATGAGGAAAAATGTGGTCACAACAGATACTGACTGTTTTCTGATATGTGACCAATAGATGGATATCTGTATTCCCAGTCATGAAATCCATAGATTAGGGCCTAATTTATTTAAATTGACTGATTTCCTTTATGAATGGTAACTCAGTAAAATCTTTGAAATTGTTGCATGTTGCGTTTAGATTTTTGTTCAGTATACATTAACAAGTCTATCTAGCCTACCAATTCCCTCACATCCCTGAATGGCCTCACAGGCACCATCCCACTTCTGACACCAATGTAGCAAATCAAACTTTCTAACCTCTGCTCACTTGGTGAAGATCGTAGCAAGCATACCTAGGTATGGGTCGTTACATTACTGGTTTTTTTTTCAAGGAACGTCATCACATAGATGGGTTAAATACGGAAGACACATTTCAGATGAATGCATTCAGATGTACAACTGACCAGGTATCCCCGTTTCCTTACCTTAATGTTTCTTGTCTTCCAGGTTGTTCCTATAGGATTGAACAGCATATGACCTGATGATGAACCTTTGGGATAAAGGGAGACAGACTGTCTGAAGAGCTCTGGAGAAGACCCACAGAGATGTGCTTTCAGACTGGGCTTCTTTGTGGTGAGACCCAATCCTAGCAATCTATGGCTTACACAGGCAGCCCAATTCTGATATTTTTCCTCGATTATTGGCAAAATAAAATAAATGATTTGTCAAAAGACCAATTAGTGAATAAAAGTTCAGAATTGTGCTGCCTGTGTAAACGCAGCCTATGACCTCAGTACAAGAAGTAGATCAGGGGCCGTATGTAGTCAAGCATCTCAGAGTAAGAGTGATGATCTAGGATCGGTTTTCCCTTTTAGATCATAAGTAATAAAAATACACTATGGACAGGGGAGGACCTGATCCTAGATCAGCACTCAACTCTATACACTACTTTGAGACTGACATTTTCTGATAAACTACCACACTGACTCAGTACAATAAATAATTCCTCCCCAATACATAGCTAACGGAAGGATTGGGACTGATAAACTACATGACCACATCTCTTTAGGAAATTATTTTCTTGACCCACAAATTCAAAATATTTTCTAAATCTAGGACCAGATGAACAGGAAAATACCTACATAAACTGCAGTAGCTGTATTTTACATCAATACCGGATAACAATATGAGCAAATTGTTTGCGTTTGGTCCTGGACAGAGATAACCTGTGATAGTCCGCTAAAGGGTTTGTGGGGTTGCATCTTTAAACTGACGGTTTTTAGGACATAGTCTACTGTTGACAGACTCCACACACTGTTGATTTTGGCATGGATGCTGTGTTTGTTGTGACAGACAGGGGAGAACAGAATGTCACCAAATTAGTTTTTCTCTGTCCTGATCATTCCAACAGGACTGGTGCCTGTTATAAGCTAGGTTTATAAACGCTAAAGATATAGATTTTTAGATAGAGGGAAGCCTTCATTGTGCATTCATACTGTACTAGCATACTGATCAAAGTGCTTTAATGTATGCCCATTCTTTTCTTCTCTCTTAACTGCCACTAATCCTCCTTTCCCTCGTACTCCTCTCTCCCAGCGGCCGCCTCCTGCGCCGCACGTGTGCGCGTCACTGCAGAGTTCACCCAGGTTGTGTCCCTGAACTGTGGCCAGGACAGCTCCAGCAGCTCCGAGTCCAGTAGTGAAGAGGGTGAGAGAGGGAGGGACAGAGAGAGGGGGATGCCCAATAGATGAAGAGAATATAAGGGTGTTTTCACCTTATTCCTCTTTAAAATAACCGATCTCAGTCCTCTTTAAAGTGAACTCTGGGGTGAAAAAAGAAAATAACACTGCCCTTGGATTTGAATGAGGACTCAGCTCTCTTGCCAGTTCACTTTAACATTTATGTGGTTTGAGTCCTCTTTGCATTCACATTGCTATGCTTAGAAAATAACCAAGATTTCTTTCCAACATTTACTCAATGCACTCTGGGTAAATATACAGTAACGACAAGCCATACATACCATCAGAACCTGTTATCGGACAGCCAGGGATGTCCCTACATACATTTTGGAAGCTAATAATGTAGTTTGCATTTAGTTACAAAATAAGACATACTAATTATAATCAAAATATAAATATTTACATGTAAAAATTACTGGTAACAGGATAAATGGCAGAACAATCATTGCAGATTAAATAATGCTTTAATTGAAAATGTTATACTTAAAATTGTACCGCTAACCTGCACATCATCTTTTTTAGTTTGTGGCACTAATGTGAGGGGCTATGGCAGGGGAAACGGTTTTGCAGGAGCTTGTAGTGCTTGGTGGGGAAGTAATGATAAGTGAACCTGGAGAGCTTTGTGTTCACATTGCACAAGAAAAGTGAGCCACCTCTCGAGATGGTCTCAGTTCGGTTTGCTTCGGGGGCTCTTCTGAGGGGTCTGAGTTCCTTTGAAGCATTCACACTGCACAAAAATGTAAGCAAACCGGACTGAGTTCCCAAAAATTGTCTTAAAGGGACCAAGTGCGTAAAACACCTAAGAGATGCCCAATCCCAAAATCAACCCCCTTTTAGGGCCTTTATCTTTAAGGATTTGATAACGTACAAGTGATATGATAAAAAATTCCACCTAGCCTATCAGAGGGCAAGGTTTAGTTAATACCATTCATCTGATACCTATCCAATCCTTTCAGATGGACATTAGAGTGCCTAGAGGTAGAGGGTTCAGTTTGGGATTTGATCATCAAAACCCCCGTTTATACCTGGTTATAACTTGCGTCATTTGTCCTGATCATGTCCACATTGTGATTGTGCCCACACTTTTAGACAGGCGTAGACAATCAAGACACATTGTGATCTGCTTGTGATCAGATCATCCTGCCCACCTCCGGAGGTAGTCAGACACACTTTGTGTATGGATATCTTACAAGTGTAGACAGATCTTGACAGAGAAACCATTTAAAGGGTGGAATAATGATGACTTAAAGTCATTGATTGTGTGCACAATCAGAATGTAGACAAGATCAGGACAAAGGATCCATGTTAGCACCAGGTATAAACAGAGCTGAAGTGTCCGGCTGGGCCATACAGAAAAATAACTAAATCCAGATTCTCTATCAACAGAACTTCACGAGGAAGAGGCGCAGTTGAATGTGCAACCATTCGGGAACAGGGGTAAGCAAACCTAGCCTGTTCCCAAATCTGTTCTTGGGTCTTTCAATCTCCTTTGGTCAGTTGGCAAGACGGCACAAACAGATCTAGGAACCAGGCTAAAGCGAACCTGCTTCAGGTGACACCAATGTATAGAACACAAAAATAATCATTGTGATAACCAAAATAATTTGCCTGCTGCAGGCCCTGCCCCAACTGGCTTCTCTGAGGCCCCTCTCTCTTTACCAGCCACTCTTTCCCCAGACAGGAAGTGGAGCCTCAGCTGATCCCAAGGGGTTGACAGCATCAGCAACCACCTGGAGTGACTCGGCAAGACACACAAAGAATACACTATTCAGTGATGTGAAACATTCGGAGTGTTGCAGATATAATTGTACGTATAGAGCCTTGAAAATTCCTATTCCTATCTGACAGACAACTGTGTCTGTTCTACAATACATGTATATCTGAACATTCTGTAACGTGATCCTCCTGATCAGGCCCCTGGGGACTCTCTCTGTACCATCAGGCCCTGACAGTACTTGTAGGAGAGCAGGGAGCTTAGGAAGTTCTGATGGTAGCGCTGGAACATTATAAGAGAACATTTCCAATTAAATTGATTACTCGTCTGAATGAGAGTCGTCATTCATTTTCATGATCAGTAAGTGGGACATACACGTTTCTTTTAGGGAAATTGTATCCTCTGATGCCTCTGGAATGTAATAGATGTGATCACTTCATGAATGACAAATGATCCACTGGCCATCGTCATTGAAATACACATGCAGGGATCTGAGTGATCCTGTGTCACCCGTGTATGCAGGACATGTGGCGACCACAAGGCGGCACTCAAAGCCCATCAACGCTGAACCCAGAGCTACATTCCATCTTATTATCATAGATATGTGTTTGGCTGTGTTTATACAGGCCGCACAATTCTGATATTTTGCCAAATTATTGTCAATAGAGCTGATTTGACTAGTCAAAAGACCAATTAGTGGAAGAAAATGATCAGAATTGGGTGGCCTGTGTATAAACGCAGACTTTGTTCTACACTGAGTGTACAAAACATTAGGAACACCTTTCCTAATATTTGAGTTGCACCTTTTGTCCTCGGAACAGCCTCTCAATTCACCGGGGCATGGACTCGATAAGGTGTCGAGCGTTCTACAGGGATGCTGGCCCATGTTGACTCCAATGCTTCCCACAGTTGTGTCAAATTGGCTGGATGTCCTTTGGGTGGTGGACCATTTTTGATACATGGGAAACTGTTGGGCTTGAAAAACCCAGCAGCGTTGCAGTTCTTGACACACTCAATCCGGTGCGCCTGGCACCTACTACCATACCCTGTTCAAAGGCTATTAAATATTGTCTTGCCCATTCACCTTCTGAATGTCTCAAGGCTTAAAAATCCTTCTTTAACCGGTCTCCTCCATCTACACTGATTGAAGTGGATTTAACAAGTGACAACAATTAGGGATCATAGCTTTCACCTGGATTCACCTGGTCAGTCTATGTCATGGAAAGAGCAGCTGTTTTGTACACAGCGTATATGTATGTTTATTATACCAGTGACGTGTAGAATACTCTTCTAGAATACAACAGGACACGCCGAGTGGGTAGACGCAAACTGGGTTAATAGTAAGTCCCGCAGCAATGTTCCAACATCTAGTGGAAAGCCTTCCCAGAAAAGTGGAGGTTGTTATAGCAGCAAAAGGGGGAACAACTCCATATTAATGTCCATGATTTTGGAATGAGATGTTTGATGAGCAGGTGTCCACATACTTTTGGTAATGTAGTGTATGTCAGATCAAGGAAGGAAGCATTAGATGCTCTAGCCTCAATATTTAAATTTCATTCTTTCACAACAGTAGGGATAAAGGGACAATCTGGGATTGGTACATCCAATTTGACTTTTCAATTAATTATACATAGCCATTGATTATTTTAGAATAATGCCTTTTGAGCTTAATTACACCTGCCACAATCAAAACCCAAAATATAAGCTTGTTTTACTCCATTGCATTCCCGGTAAACGATGCAGATGTCGGCTCAATCGTAAATTACCTTTAGATGGCGCATAGTTGACAGGCGCAAGTGAATTCAATCCCGGCCCTGGTAAAAAAAAAAAAAATTATGAATAGTTTGCATCCATCTAGGAATTCTTGAGTGGTTAGATTGCTCCAGCCCCATTCCTTAGCTATTTTTGCAAAAAATGTGTGTTTGAATTGCAGATTGCCCCTTTAAGGTAACCAATAAATGAACCATAGACTTGGTGATAAACGAGACAGTGAGACATGGTCGAGGTATGACTTGAACATTTATATTGTGATCTTCGGTTTATATGCAAGAAGAGACATTCAGTCTGCAATCTCCCCCCGTTTTCTTCATTTACTTTCATTTGGCCCCCAAAATCAGATACACAACACTTCAATAATTTAATGCCTACTTCAGTTTGACATACTGCAAACCAACAACCTGAAAAGGATGATATTCAGTCATGAAAATACACAGGCTCTGGGGGTGAAGTTTCCCCTAGGTACAGATCTAGGATCAGCTTTCCTGCCCCCAATCTTAAACATTAGTGGTAAAAATGCGAAACTGACCCAAGATCAGCGTCTAGAGCCAACTTCACCAATACAGAGTCTCTCAAGGGCATTAAGCAAGATTAATATGACAGCATGTTTTAAATGTGTCTAGTAGTGGTCCCAAAACATTCATGGCCCACTTAAGTTCAGTGCGGTCATTCAGCTTTATGTGGTTATGGTCACCATCTATTGCTCTGGGTGTTCCGATTTTCCACCCTTCTCCCAAAGTGTGCACTAGCATACTTCCCGTCATGGATTTAACAATGTTGGAAACCGTAGCTAATGCTTATATCGATCCAATCCTGGATGGTCACACTTCGGGGAGAAGAGTGGAGAATTTGGGACGAAGCCTACATTTACCTTTTAAGATGTCAGCACCTTGATGCCCATTGATATCCAGGCTTATTAGGACAATAAGCACTAGCACCCTTGAAATGAAGGCATTGCTGCAAGACCCCCCATGATCCTCACTGAGTGCGAGACAGTGAGCGAAGTCGCGCACTGCACTTTGGCAGGAGAAGCAGGAAACTGCACAACACTGGGATGTTTAGGCCATAAAATCAGGATATATAGGACAGAGTAGAAAGCAACATTCCATTTTTATGCGAGCCAGGCAGGAATGTGTGGGTTAATTTTGCCAGTCAGGTCTAGTCTAATGGTCCTGACAACATAATTCAATGCTCAGTACCTTAAAGCAACAATGTGTCATTTCAATTTTAGCCACCATGTTTCGAAGAACTGAGTATAACGTAAACTGCACCTGGAGCACAGCTGTCCCCACTCTATACACTATTTCTATGATTTATAGGCCATGTGACAATCTAAAGGCGGCGGGGGCCAATGGGAGGGGAGCAGAAGCTGTTACTGTACAGATAAACAGAAGCAGATGTTCATTATGCACCAAACATTTTAAAACATGTTGCAACGAAAAGCGACATTTTTTGTTTCTTATTGGACAAGTCCAGTGAGTCCCTCCCAGTTTCACAGTCCGTTTTCTTCTGCTTGGGGCCTAATGAACACGACCCAGAGGCAGGTCGGTCAAACCAACACAGCACACAACCCACAGACTCACAGGGCCTTTGAAGACATACACACGACATGCCTCATGCCGTTTCTGTCTTCAGTTAAGCAAAAAATGTTATTAATTAAATAAAAAATGTACTATGAAAAAAAAAATCCAAGTCACAAATGTTTCCAGTTGCACAGTCATGGTTTCATGCCTTTGGGAGGAGGGAATCTCCTTTTTTCGTTTGGAGATTATTTAGAGAGAGTGCAATAGCCTGTGAAATAATCCGTCCTTCTGATTTGCGTGTCGCCCAATCGCAGCACAGAGAGCGAGACACTTGTAAAACATTCAGGGAATACTTAGGAAACGTTAAGAAAACTCTGGGAATTCTTAGATCATTGATTAAAATAACCTTTCAGCCTATAAGCTACAGTTTTTCGATCTTATCTGCATCTCTCCAACATACTTGCAGCTTTCTCTTCATGATTTCCAAACAAATTGATCTTACCTTTAGCAACTAGCTTGAAAAAAACGTAACTATAAAATAAGAAAATCCTTTCATGTATTAAATAATTTCATATAAAAACAGAGGCAAAATAACAATCCCTATTACAGAGAGGCCTTCCTTTATGGGCTGTCCCCCATATCCCCTTCTATCGCTCGCTCTCACTCACACACACGCAAACATACACGGGGTACGCATACACAAACGGATACACACACACGCACATTCACCAAAGAGCTTCACGTTTTACAGCTTGTCTTTACAGCATGTCCATGCAGTACCAATGCAGAATAAATCCTAACGGCGTTATTATGGTTTTCTGATTACGTGGCACAAACATATGGCGAAGAAGAAGAAGCTGATTCATGGTTTGACGTTTCCTTATTTACATGTTTAAGTATTCACCATCATAATCATGGAACACGAGGAGTTCAGTTTGTCAATGTCCACTGACGGTCCTGTGATAGATATGATAGATCGAAGCTCCTCTCCAAGAGAGGTGTAAAGTAGGCATCATCCAACAGTCTCCTTTTCGACCACTCCCCTGGTCAGTGTGTCAGTTTGGTGTTGCCCCCCCTCTTGGGTGGGGCCGGCGGGGGCCCCCGCCGTAGTGTTGCATAGCCTGAGACGTTCCCCCGACAGCAACTTCGGGCGGTGGAAGGCAGCGCCAACCCATGTCGTCCATGGTGCCCGCGGCGGGCTCCAGCTTGGCGCCGGAGAGGCGGGACGAGGAAAGCGAGCCCTGCCGGCTCACCGACTTGCGCTTCAGAGTCTGGTTCAGGTCGTCCATGAAGTTGCCCGGCTGGGGGGTGCCGTTGTTGCTGTTCCCCTTGGGGGGCGAGTGGGCAGGGGCAGCTTTGGAGTCGGGGACAGGGCCAGAGGCGGCTGGTTCCGCTGCAGCGTGGGGGAGGGGCCTTCTTCAGGGAGCCCTTGCCCCAGGAGGAGTTGATGGTGGAGGGGGAGGGGGACCAGGAGGGCGGGGTACTTTCGGCTGGGGGTTGACCACTGCCACCTTAGGTGCCCCCGACGTGGCCGTCACTGGGCAGCGGGGAGGGGAAGAGATCAGAGGCCGGCGGGGGAGGGGGGAAGTAGGCCACGGCGCACTCGGGCAGAGGGGAGGGGATGTCGGCGGTGGACTGGCGCTGCTGGCCCACTTGACCCACTTTGGCCTGCAGGGCCAGGGGCAGGTTGGCCAGGTTCAGCTTGCCTGGCTGGGGCGCCCGGGGGGCCGGCCGGGGAGGAGGAGTCCTTAGAGGAGAACTACCGAAGGATACGGCTGGGCAGGAAGGAAGGGAAAGTGGAGGGGGGACGAGGAGGACTTGGGGGCAAACTTGCTGAGAAGGTTCTTGCGTGACTCCTGGTATTCAGCCGAGGAGTTAGACTTGATGCTGGAGGCCTTCTGGGGGGTGGTGGGCGGGGGCTTCCTGCCCCCCAGCCAGAGGAGCCCGAGGAGGAGGTGGAAGAGCCTGATGGGGACCTCTTCGGGGCGAGCCCAGGTTGCGGGGGAGAGGGGGAGGCGGAGGGGTGGGGCCAGTGATGGGAGGAGGTGGAGCAGGAGGGGACAGGACCGGTGACCGGAGCAGGTGGAGGCGGGGAGGCGGAGGGTAAGGCAGGCTGCTCTCGGAAGGGGTGGGGGAACTCAGAGGCCTGTTGCTGGGCCTGTCCACCGCCTGGCTGCCATTTTTGGTTTGGCCTTCACCGCAGGAGGGGACAGGGGGGACTTTGGGGCTCTCAATGTGATTGGTCGAGCAGTGTGGACCTTGGGAACTGGCTTGCCATCTGTTTGACCAGGGAGGTGGTGGTGGGCGGAGCTGTGAAGGACAGGGTGGTGGCTTGGAGAGGCTGTGCTGCTTGGGAAAGGTGGGAGGGGGCTGGTTGGGGGTGTGGCCTATCTGGAGGCTGTGCTGCTTCTTCATTGACACCGGAGGAGGAGGGGCGGGGGGGGGGAGGAGTTGGGACGGGAGGGAGAGGGGAAACAGGGTAGAGGGGCTTCGGGGCACCGTGGTGGAGCAGAAAGCCTGGGGAGAAGGTTTTGGGTAGGGGAAGGGGGAGCAGGTGCAGGTGAGTACTGCTGCTGGGGAGGTGGAGGGGGCACAGAGAGCTGCTGGGGAAGTGGCGGGGGAGGAGGGGAGGTGGCGGGGGAGGAGGAGGCGGAGGAGGTGCCGGGGGCGACTCAACCAGTCTGGCAGCGGGGAGAGAGGTCCTGGGGGGGGAGGGCTAGGGAACTTCTGGGCCAGTGTCTGCTGGAGGGCTTTGGCACCGTAGGGCGATGGGCACAGGCCTGGCATGGGGTCTGGGGGGGGTGGAGGAGGAGGGGGGATGTTGTTGCCCTGGGCGGTGGGGGGTGGTGGGATGAACTGGGGCAGGGCGGCCGAGCTGGAGGGCCCGAGCCTGAGTGCGGCCATGGCTGACCCCAGAGCGGGCATGGAGGGCGGGGAGGGGGCGGGGGAGGCGGGACAGTGATGTTGTTGACCAGCGGTTTGACAGCCGCCTGATGGGGGAGGAGGCGGGGCTTGGGCTGGCGCTCTGGGCGGGCTCTGGTGGTTGTTTGCGCCCTGTGGTGATTGGCGGCCTGGTGGGCGCGTTCTGGTTCTGCAGCCGGGTGGTGGTGCTGTACTTGGCGAACACGGGTGGGGCCCGAATGGTGAGGTGCTGCTGGCAGGCAGGGGTGGCGGGGGAGGGGGGCGGCGGGGGTGGGGGAGGTGGTTGTGGAGGGGGCACAGCTTGGTTGCTTAGCTGCTGCAGGGCTGAGGGGACAGCTGTTGGGGTGGTGGAGGAAAGTCTGTTGGGGTGGTGGAGGAAAGAGCTGGGGGGCAGGGAGGGCAAGACCTGGGTGTAACTGCTGCAGATCTGGGGGGCAGCTGTTGGGGTGGTGGAGAAAGCTGGGGGGGCAGGGAGGGTGGTGGAGGGGCAGGCTGGGGGGTGGTGAAAGGGAGGGCTGGGGGGGTGGTGAAAGGGAGGGCTGGGGGGGCAGAGAGGGCAAGACCTGGGTGTAACTGCTGCGGATCTGGGGGGGGCAGCTGTTGGGGTGGTGGAGGGGAGGGCTGGGGGGCAGGGAAGGCAAGACCTGGGTGTAACTACTGCGGATCTGGAAGGGCAGCTGTTGGGGTGGTGGAGGAGGGATGTTGGGGTGGTGGGAGGGAGGGCTGGGGCAGGGGGAGGGGAGGGCTGGGGGCAGGGGAGGCAAGACCTGGGTGTAACTGCTGCGGATCTGGGGGGGCAGTTGCTGTTGAAGCGGCGCGGAGGTACCCCCCTGTAGAGTGTGGGTGTAGCTGCTGCGAGTCTGGGGAGGTGGCTGCTGTTGTGGCGCTGGCGAGGCAGGGGGCTCCAGTTGTGGGGTCTGGCGGTGCGCGTGGGCAGGGTGGGGGAGGGTGGCACCTCGGGTGGACTCCCTCATCTGTGTGGGGACAGAGGAGTACACACAATGAGCACAGGATGACCATGGACTATCTGTTGATAAGCAACGGCTTGTTAAGGGTACGGTTAGAATAAGGATTCGGGTAAGGGTTAGGATAAGGTTTAAGGTCAGGGCTAGGGTTAAGTTCAGGGTTAGTAGATGGTTGAACTCAGCCCCGGCGTTATGAGTGGCATTAGGGGGCCTGGCCCACCCTACCGTACCTCCTTGCCCGTCCAAATCAAATATTTTAATATTTATCATTTATCTGACCGAGATGCGCGCCTACAGAAAGATGCAAAAATCTCAGATAAATCATCCGAACGAGCGGAACAGCGCACCTCTGTCTCAGTATGTGTAGCCCATGTATCTGATGCTGGCTGGATCTGATGCTGGCTGTATGGCATACTCTTTTTGGTTAGACAGCATCACATACACGGGCTAAATAAATCAATTCAAATCGTATTGGTCGCATACACATATTTAGCAGATATTATTGGGGGTTTAGCGAAATGCTTATGTTCCTAGCTCCAGCAATATCTAACAATTCACAACAATACACACAAATCTAAAAGTAAAATAATGGAATTAAGAAATATATGAAAATATTAGGACGAGCAATGTCGGAGTCCGGAGTGTATATGTATATATATATATATATATATATATATATGTGATGGGATGTATAGACATTATGGACAGTATGTGGATGGAATACTTAGTGTATCTGTAGGATAGAATAGTATATATACAGCAATAGTTGAGTAGGATGGCATTGACTAGAATACAGTATATACATATGAAATTAGTAAAACAGTATGTAAACATTATTAAAGTGACCAGTGTTCCATTATTAAAGTGACTAGTGATTCCATGTCTATGTACATAGGGCAGCAGCCTTTAAGGTGCAGGGTTGAGTAACCGGGTGGTAGCCGACTACTGATTGCTATTTAACAGTTGGATGGCCTTGAGATAGAAGCTGTTTTTCAGTCTCTCGGTCCCAGCTTTGATGCACCTGTACTGACCTCGCCTTCTGGATGATAGCGGGGTGAACAGGCCGTGGTCAGGTGGTTGATATACTTGATGATCCTTTTGGCCTTCTTTTTTGGCTTTCCTGTGACATAAGGTGCTGTAGGTGCCAGGCAGTGATACAGCCCGAAAGGATGCTCTCAATGGTTTATCTGTAAAAGTCTGTGATGGTCTTTGGGGCCAAGCCAAATTTCTTCAGCCTCCTGAGGTTGAAGAGGCGCTGTTGCGTCATCTTCACCACACTGTCTGTGTGGGTGGACCATTTCAGATTGTCAGTGATGTGTACGCCGAGGAACTTGAAGCTTTTCACCTTCTCCACTGCGGTCCCGTCGATGTGGATGGGGGCGTGCTCCCTCTGCTGTTTCCTGAAGTCCACGATCAGCTCC
The DNA here is from genome assembly GCF_020615455.1 of Coregonus clupeaformis. Taxonomy (NCBI): domain Eukaryota; kingdom Metazoa; phylum Chordata; class Actinopteri; order Salmoniformes; family Salmonidae; genus Coregonus; species Coregonus clupeaformis. Next base: position 325,017 of record NW_025533726.1, read on the forward strand.
TTCGTTTTGTTGACATTGTAAAACAGAGGGGCGCCGTTTCGCTCGCTCTGATGCTTTCTCCGGTGAGATAGTAGTTTCAGCCACTTGCAAATTGAAGGAAAGTTGGCGGGTGCACAGTGCACTGTTTGGATGCTGGAATAATTTTGAGTGAAGGTAACCTACTTTTTAAAGTGATTTGTTTGACAAATCAGTTGAAAACATCATGACTGGTTGTATTCATGCCACATTAAAAGGGGGAAAAAATGGTATTACTCTGACATGTTTTAAGTCATGCCGCCCTCGACTTTACCTAAATAAGTCTATAAAACACACTGCCGTTGTTAGAATCTTAATATCACAAACCAAATTGGTGTTATAACCAGTGTTAGGAGGGCATGTCATTTTCTTTATGGCTTTCCCCCGTTGCCCCTCCTTCTCCCGATAATTAAAGGTGCCGTGCCCAGTTAATAATTACCCCGATAATTGTCTCGAAACTGAACAAATACCGAAACTAATTTCACACATATAACAGATGAAATAAATGAAGGGAAGTAAAGTATGATGAGGAAGAAAGGGGCAAAATGGGGAGTTGATGAACGAGGGGAAGCGAACAATGCATAATTATGTAACCACCAATTGTAAATGAAGAACAGGGCGAGCCATTCTATTGTATTGATCTATTCTAATTATAATCTCAAAATTGTATGTACCCTATATCAGTCCACCGAATCCAAGCAGTCTTATCAGTCTACTCTGGCCTACTTGGAGTACACAGTGAGAGCGGCCATCATTTACAAAAGGCAAGGAGACCAAGATTAATGGATGCACATGCAGCGTTAGCGTTGCTACAAAATTTGAATCAAACCACTCAGATGGTGGGGAAGAAATTAATCATGATGACATCTCTGATGATTATTCTTCTGATTCTGAGCCTCAGCCCTAAACCTAACCCTCCAAGGCCTAGTGCAAAAAAAAGCCAAAAGCGGTGCGCACTGAGCAGGTGCCGCGCCACCACCAAATGAAAACGGAGAGACAGGAGAAAGGAAGAGACGGCACCGTTTGGATATAACAAGCCGGAGACAATGCTACTGGCTGATTATCAGCACAAAATGTCATAACAGAGAGCAGGCCCAACATCTCAAGCAAAAAAAACACATCAGCTCGCACTCACCAGCTTTCGTTGTTTATGTGACATGGACATGCTCCAACTTCAGCCATTGCGTGAAGACGCACACCTTGTAAGCACGAGCTGACAATCATTTACCATTTTTGACTGCGGTCATATATTCATTAGAATGCCATTTAAGCTTTTGTGCCGATTTTCACTATTTATCAAGGCAACTAATGTTTTCATAATTTGACCGTGCATCTTGCTGACTGTGCATCTTGGTGGTTGGGATATTATATATTGTTTTGCCGTTATAAAAAGCTGTTACCGTACTCCAACATATGCTTTCTGTTTCATAGTTGTAACAAAGGCACTCCACAAATAAAATGTCAGTGTTTTTTGTTTTTTAAATAAACAGTAACATAAACTAATTAGGGGTCCCTCGAAGACAAGCGGTTCTAGTTTTTCACGGGAAGGAGGTCTCGCAAAAAACTTGCCCCCTACGGAAATCAAAAGGCGTCCAACTGATTTGTTCTGGTGCCGGCCCTGGTTGAAATGTAACTGATAGCCCATCTGTAGATGCTTTACAGACTATCAAAATAAAGTGTTACCCTAAAGCAGCACCTTAGTAGCAACAGCAGAGTGAAAGAAAAAATTCAAGCAAAGACAGAAAGGAAAAAAACTTCAGATTGAGACAAAATCAATCATTACAGTAAAGAATCTGATGGTTATACACTGAAAATAGACAAAGAGAAGAGGCGAAAGGAGGGATGTAATGGAGAGAGAGAAAAGGAGAAAATACAAAGGAGGGATATATTGGAGTGAAGAGGAGAGGTCAAAGGGGAGAAGGACTCACCCTGGTGTTCTCCTCCATCTGAGTTCCTCTCTTCCAGGCCTCAGAGAAGATAGAGCTAACCACGCTCTGGGAGCGCCCGTGGCTGGAGGCCGTGTCCACTCCACTGTCTGACTGGCCCGAGTGGTTCGACTGGGACTCTGGAGGACACACACAGTCATGGGAGAGAGCATGTTAGACTCAATAAACACAGAGCAGGGTGAATTTGCCGCTAGTCGCTGATCTTGGGTCAGTGTTGCATTTTCCCCACTAATGGTTAAGGTTAGGATTGGGCAAGCTGATCCTAGATCTGTACCCTAGGGGAAACTTCACCCCGGAGCATATAAACACTAGATTGCTGACCTATGCATTTTGCTAACAAGAGACTCTGAAGCCACCGAACCGCCATATTAGGGAAAGGGGGATACCTAGTCAGTTGTACAACAATGCATTCAACTGAAATGTGTCTTCCCATTTTACTCAACCCCTCTGAATCAGAGAGGTGCGGGGGGCTGCTTAATCGACATCCACATCATCGGCGCCCCGGGGAACAGTGGGTTAAGTGATTTGCTCATGGGCAGAATGACAGATTTCTATCTTGTCAGCTCGGGAATTCGATTCAGCAACCTTTCGGTTACTGGCCCGACGCTCCTACCTGCCAGTACTCCGTCTTTTGCAGATTTGAGTAATGGGAGTGAATGTGTAAAAAAGGGGTGAATCCACGTGTCTATAGTTAAACTAGAGCTTTATCGTGTACCCTCAAAGCCAGAACTGATTCAAGATCAGAACTAGAATCAATGTACCTACTGCTAGACAGGGGTTGTGGTCAATCTGAACTCCAATTCAGAAATTGAATCGAAAAGTTGTCATTGAAAATAACGGGCAATCAATTAATTAACAGCATATCAATCTCTCTCCTGAATCGACTGAATTCAAATTGACCTCAATTTAAGATCATGGTTACCAAGCTAAGCCCTGGAAGGCTGACTCACCGGGCAGACTGGCTGAGCCGGAGCTGGAGCCCGGGCGGATACTGGAGGTGGAGAGGGAGGACCAGTCGTAGGCCGCCTCCGTGCGCTTCATGGCCTCCTGGTAGTTCACATACAGCTGTTTCCCGTACTACACCACCGTGGGGAAAAGAGAGAGGTCACAGTTGTTTATTTAATTGTTTACATTGAATTTTGTACATTGGTTGTATGGTTCATATAAATATATTATATAATATTTACCAATGTCTTATCTTGTAAAACACAAATCTTTAGTTTTAGGGGAAAGTAACTTTTGTTTTAAAGAAGCTTTTAGTTTAGGGGACCACTTTTGGCTCCAGGGCAAAGTTCTATATAGCCTCTTTAATAGTCATGTTTAAGAGCTACGTGGAGGTTAAGGTTTACCTTGGCGATGCGAATGCCGTTGACCCATTGGTGGAGGGTCCTGACATCGTCACAGCACAGATACTTGATGTACTGGGACTTCTTCTGGATCTGGGGGTGCTGAACACACAGATGTGTTACCATGACAACACAAATGTAGTTTCACTTTGTTCCTAGGAGGAGGCTCGCGCAAGGCACCTTTAAAGTGGGCTTAAGATAGCTTTCCCTGTGTCTGAAATAGAACTCTGTGCATCAACAACGGTATTGAAAACAAGATGGTATTTACTTAGAAAACACTTTTGGTAGCCTGCATGTACTGAAACATCACCTACCAAAGTGAAATTGAGGTGTAATTGTTATGATTACCATTTCACCAGGCAGGTTCTGAATAAATGTCAGGTAAATAATGCTGTGTACATTTTTGGCGGTAACCCATAAGGTAAATATTTTTTACATCAATGCAGCGAATCCACTAGATGGGCCAAAAGCATTGTGACAAAGCACATCCATAAGCACAGTCACAGCCCACCTGCAGTGATGTAGACAGACTATTATATACACTACCAGTCAAAAGTTTTAGAACACCTACTCATTCAAGGGTTTTCTTTATTTTTACTATTTTCTACATTGTAGAGTAATAGTGAAGACATCAAAACTATGAAATAACCCAAATGGAATCATGTAGTGACCAAAGTGACAAATCAAAATATATTTTATATTTGAGATTCTTCAAATAGCCACCATTTGCCTTGATGACAGCTTTGCACACTCTTGGCATTCTCTCAACCAGCTTCATGGAGGTAGTCACCTGGAATGCATTTCAATTAACAGGTGTGCCTTCTTAAAAGTTAATTTGTGGAATTTATTTCCTTCTTAATGCGTTTGAGCCAATCAGTTGTGTTGTGACAAGGTTGTGACATACAGAAGATAGCCCTATTTGGTAAAAGACCAAGTCCATATTATGGCAAGAACAGCTCAAATAAGCAAAGAGAAACAACAGTCCATCATTACTTTAAGACAAGAAGGTCAGTCAATACGGAACACTTCAAGAACTTTGAAAGTTTCTTCAAGTGCAGTCGCAAAAACAATCAAGCGCTATGATGAAACTGGCTCTCATGAGGACCGACACAGGAATGGAAGACCCAGAGTTACCTCTGCTGCAGAGGATAAGTTCATTAGAGTTATCAGCCTCAGAAATTGCAGCCCAAATAAATGCTTCACAGAGTTCAAGTAACAGACACATCTTAACATCAACTGTTCAGAGGAGACTGTGTGAATCAGGCCTTCACGGTCGAATTGCTGCAAAGAAACCACTACTAAAGGACACCAATAAGAAGCTTGGGCCAAGAAACACGAGTAATGGACATTAGACCAGTGGAAATTTGACCTTTGGTCTGGAGTCCAAATGGGAGATTTTTGGTTTTGGTTTGTGAGACGTGGTGTGGGTGAGCGGATGATCTCCGCATGTGTGGTTCCCACCGTAAAGCATTGAGGAGGAGGTGTTACGGTGTGGGGGTGCTTTGCTGGTGACACTGTTAGTGATATATTTAGAATTCAAGGCGCACTTAACCAGCATGGCTACCACAGCATTCTGCAGCGATACGCCATCCCATCTGGTTTGGGCTTAGTGAGACTATCATTCGTTTTTCAACAGGACAATGACCCAACACACCTCCAGGCTGTGTAAGGGCTATTTGACCAAGAAGGAGAGTGATGAGTGCTGCATCAGATGACCTGGCCTCCACAATCCCCCGACCTCAACCAAATTGAGATGGTTTGGGATGAGTCGTAACTCCTTCAAGACTGTTGGAAAACATTCCAGGTGAAGCTGGTTGAGATAATGCCAAGAGTGTGCAAAGCTGTCATCAAGACAAAGGGTGGCTATTTGAAGAATTTCAAATATAAAATATATTTTGATTTGTTTAACACTTTTTTGGTTACTACATGATTCCATGTGTTATTTCATAGTTTTGATGTCTTCACTATTATTCTACAATGTAGAAAACAGTAAAAAGAAAGAAAAACCCTTGAATGAGTGGGTGTTCTAAAACTTTTGACCGTAGTGTATTTTCAGCGTCCGGAAAATACGCATTTTCAACGTTCATTTCAACGTCTGGAAAACACGTATTTTAGATGTCTTCTCAAAGTCATTTTCCTTACTGGGACTATTCTAGTTTTACTGAGGCGACAATGTTTTTGTCTTGCCTCGGGCGGCAGAACAGCCAGGACCCGGCCCTGATCGTTCGGTAAAGACATTGATTCCAAAGCCTTTGTGCCTGTTGGTTTGACTACAGCTATAAATAGGTGGATCAACATTAATAACATAGGAGAGTGGCGCCTTAACACTTATTTTTGGTGTTTTTCAGGGTCTGTGCTTTTAATAAGAAGTGGAGTAGAGACAGGCTGAAAGTGGCAGATAAGTTTGACATCTGTCCAGTATGCGATCATAATGGCATGGTAATGGTCCTATTAAGTGGACAGGGCATTGGCCTTAGGGCCTCACAGGATGTCATTACCTAGACAAGCCCCTGGGACCACATCCACTCACACAACAGATCCATCTTAATGGGCTTGTCCAGGCTCACCGCAACATCCCTACTCTAAAAATGTGCCACCCCTTGTATAAAATGGGTTAGGCCATGTCGCTAATCAATTCTCTAGAAGGAGCAGAAGTGGAGTGTACCATTAGGTGAAAATGGGGGGGTTTGGCTTACCTTGAGGGCCAGGCAGTAGTCTGTGGGGGCCTTGTACTTGCTGCGGTAGTCCTGGCCGTAATGCACATTAACGTGGTCCAGCTGGAGAAAGCATACCAGGTCCCTGGAGGCCTATATGGAGGGGAGAGAGGATTGATATATTGAGATATGATTGATTATATCATATATTGCAGGGGTACACAAATACTATTTGAGAAGGTCCGGTCACACACATTTCCTAGGTGGCAAAGATTGGGATATTGTCATTTATCGGCATAGTAACAAACCCTAACCTCGCGACCCATGCAACCCCAAACTGTTCACACCACCCTTCTTGCGGAAATAACATTTTGTAGTTTTAAAGCTCATTTCCTGCAATTCTACAAATTTTTTCATGGGGTGCAAAGACAATTTTGCAGTTTTAAAGCAAATTTTCTTGCAATTCTATACATTTTGCCATGTCTAATGTGTATTCAACAATATATATGGGCAAAAAGAATAGCTGACATGGGCTAGTTGATCTGTACATTTCTGACAAGTTATAAATAGCTCTCTAAGGTATGCAAAGACTAACATGACAAGAGGAACTGATGATGCACTACCCAATTTCAAAATTGCACCTTGTGCATTCTACTATTACAACTTTCAAGAGTAAGTTTAAAGCCGGACTGAGTTCCTTTTAAAAAAAATATAAAAAATAAATAAATAAAAAAGGGGGTGGCGCGGCCGACGGGACGTGCCCCACAGTTTGGGAACCACTGCTCTAAGGTCTGTCAGTGAATGACATAAGAGGAGAACTGTCCATGCACTACCACATTTCTAAATACTCCTTGTGCCGTCTACTATTACAACTCTCAACAGCAGTAAATTAAAAGGCAGACTGATTTTCAAAAAAAAAATGTAATTAATAAATTGTCTGAGGCTTTAGACTAGAGAAGTCTATATGGAGGAGAGAGAGAGGAGAGTGAGTGGAGATATCTTGACATATAATTGGTTCCAGACTGGCCAAGGCCCATGCTTAGAGAGGCAAAACTGGTTTGATAAGGTATTAATTCAAGTAGAGGTTGAAATTGAACTGTTTGGCCAACACACAGTGACAGGCTTTTAGTGGTGTGTGTATGTGTTGCAACAACTCAACGTGACAAATCGTATATTTTTGTATGTTTCATTTTTTTGGGTGTATTTACCCCCCCTTTTTCTCCCCAATTTCGATCTTGTCTCATTGCTGCAACTCCCCAACGGGCTCGGGAGGCGAAGGTCGAGTCATGCGTCCTCCGAAACATGACCCGCCAAACCGCACTTCTTAACACCCGCCCGCTTAACCAGGAAGCCAGCTGCACCAATGTGTCGGAGGAAACACCGTTCAACTGACGACCGACGTCAGCCTGCTGGCGCCCAGTCCACCACAAGGAGTCGCTAGAGCGCGATGAGCCAAGTAAAGCCCCCCCGGCCAAACCCTCCCCTAACCCGGACGACGCTGGGCCAATTGTGCGCCGCCGTATGGGACTCCCGATCACGGCCGGTTGTGATACAGCCCGGGATAGAACCTGGGTCTGTAGTGACGCCTCTAGCACTGCGATGCAGTGCCTTAGACCGCTGCGCCACTCGGGAGGCCAACGCGACAAACCTTATCAGATTTCTGGTTCACAGAATTAACACACCACAAGGTGGCACTGCATATACATAAAAAAGGAGACGACCGATGGGATAATCAGAGAGGACAAGAAAGGGAAAAGGTAAACGATGAGGAAGTGGGACACAAATTAAGGTTCTTACCTCTACCCCCCAATTGGCCTGAGGCATTTTCAATAGGCACAGAATGGGAAAACAAGTCCAAGGTTTACTTCCGATTCATGCCTTCTGAACACGACCCTGGGTTAAAGCTAAAGCATATATCCACAACATGGGGCTGTGGTTGAGAAATATTGGTCTCCTGGGGTAACCAATGACACATGATGCAATAGGAGAGGAGGCATGTGCGGCGGTTCGGTCCCTGTGGAGTCCTGTGTCATCATATCCAGAAACAGGAAATACCAGAGAGTTGGTGTGGATCGGTTTCTCATAACTGACAACATGTGAACCCCATACACAAATTCATGGACACACGCACACACACTATTCAATCAAATGTATTTTATAAAGCCCTTTTACATCAGCAGTTGTCACAAAGTGTTTATGATTCGCGTATTCAGTGGGTGGCTAACCTTGGCTTTGCCTTTGGGCACGAGTAGATTCCTGATGCGCGCAGTGGAGAAAGTATCGTTTCTTCCACGACTTCTTCCCATCCTCCTTCAGCCAGAGGAGTCCCTCTATTTCTGGTACTGACACCGAGCTGCCACAGAAACACTCCTGCACAAACACATCATCGTTATATTAGTAGTGTAATTGAAGGGGGGGGGAGAGAGAGAGAGAGAGAGAGAGAGCATGCATCTGTCTGTCTGTCTGTGTCTCACCTCTAGCAGGGCCTCTTTATTCCTATCGGCCATTTCAGAGGTCTCCTTCCTCCCCAACAAGTAGTTCTGTATATAAGTGGGGAAAACAGAGAGATGGAGAAAAATAAACAGAGGAGGAGAGGAAAGCAAAGGAGAAATAGACAAGAGTTGAAAACAGCAGATCACACACACTCCTCCAGGCGACCTGGCTCACTTAGCCTTCTCATGTCCAATGCATTATTCAGTCACTTATTGCCAGAGCTGTGACCTACTTCTTAAACACACACTCTCTCAAGGGCTCTTAGCATGCATAAGAAATGTGTGTGTGTACTCTACACTGAAGCTGTGTGAGTAGTGTACACACACACACAACACATTGGGAAGGTTTCCTAGTTCCAAGGTCTTACCTGGGGGTTCTTGAAGAGGGCGTATTTCTCGATGCGCTCGATGAACATCAGTTTGTTGTGGCTGTCTCTGGTCCAATTCAGTAGGTTCTCCACCAAGTTCTCATGGTCCTCAAAGATCCGCTCTGAGGACAGAGCGAGAGAGGGAGTGTGTGTGAGACATGGTTCAATCCAGACTAAGCATGATCTGGTCAAAGGTAGTGCACTATAGAAGGAAAAGGGCGCCATGTGTGACGCAGCCTAAACAACCATGCTGCCTGCACCTACCACGAGTGCTTCCTCTAGCATTCTAAAGGCTGGGCGCCCGTCCCCGCCTCACTCAATCACATAGACAGACAGACCAACAGTTACAGAGACACTCACGGACAGTCTTGAAAACACAAACGGATACAATACTAGCTACTACCTAGACAACACTCAAGGTTGACACTGTCAGAGTTGACACTGTCCAAGTGTCCACATTTGTCTCACAGTACTTCTCCAGTATGCTTCACTCTCTCCCAATATCTCCCACCAAGTTTCCCCCTTGTATATCCACCAGTATCATCCTCAATATCTCACTCACCCTCAGTGTCTCCAGCATCTCTCACTCTCTCCCAGTATAACTCCAGTATCTCCCCAATATCTCACTCTCTCCCAGTATCTTTGCCAGTCTCTGTCTGCCAGTATATCCATACCCATTTGCAGCTCGTTGATGGTCTCCACCAGTGACCAGTCGGGGCTGTAGCCACAGTGGGACTTGTCCAGCAGGCTGTCCAGCACCTGTCTGACAGTCTGTCTCTCGTTCACCATCATGGTCTTGGAGCTCGTCCGACATGTGCACCCGGATCACCAGCTGAGGAGGAAGACGAAGAGGGATGAAGAGAAAGAGGAGCAGAATGGTCAGCCTCTTTGTATAGAACAGTTCTCACTAGCCTGAGTGCCAGTCTGTTTGTGCCATCATGCCAAAACGTTGTCATAACGAATGTTTGGCTTGAGAATGATGACAATGGAGTTAGCAAGAGCTTCATCTCGTCCACCAGCTGGCTCCCTCTCCGGTTGAACTGTCGGGTTTTACAGCGCCTCAGAACGGGACTTGACTGGAAGGCAGGAGCGGACTAAACAACCGCTGGTTTTAATAGGCTGATCTCTTAGTCCATCACCATCTAGCATAACCCTTCAAATCTTCCCCTACATTGTGGACTTCAAAGCACGAGCAGCAGAAGTGATTTATTTAAACAAGGGAAGTGAGTTTGGCAAATCTGAAAGTACGCATCTTAGAAATATTTCACACATAAAAACTTGATATGCCCTAACTCAGAATCAATTGGGCTTCCTCAAAATATTATGGTCCAATGTGATAACGTTTATTTTGATTGGCGATTTGCCATTTTTCAATCTAATATAGCTGTAGCAGGCTCACTCCCTCTCCTGCCTCAATTTTAAATCACACCCCTTTCAAGTCCCACTTAATTGCACAGTGTTACCAGGCTCTATGCACCAGATACTTGAGCCTGGGGACAAGGTTAGCAAGAGCATAAACAGATCTTGGACCAGCCTACTTCATAACATAATTGTTGATATGAAATCAATTTAAGAGGGATGTTTCAGTTCCCCCTAGGACAACTATTGAGGATGTGATTTGAACCTGTGAAATGCACCATATGTGACAGTGTGTAGTATGGTGTCACAACATGCTGGTTAAATACAGACTGCATCCAAAAAATGGAACCCTATTCCCTATATAGTGCACTACTTTTGAAGTAGTGCAACTACTGTATATAGGGAATAGGGTGCCTTGGATGCAACCATATGTATTTAGCAAGTGGATCTAAAAGGTAATGGTTCCAAAGATTGAAATGGTCTTCAATTGAACTTACTCATGTCTTCATGTTGCCATCTATAAAACATATCTAACGTATACAATGTTCAACAAATTCAGGCCCCTGTTCTGCTGCATTCCTTGTCTCCAGCTGCTGGTTTGGTCCATTGAATGCACCCCATAGGCTTCAGCCTTATCTAAGACCACTGCAACAAAATCCCCCTTGTGACACAACCGGGGATCCCATAGCCCCAGCAGTGTAGAGTGTAGGCGGCAGGTAGCCTAGCGGTTAGAGTGGTGGGCCAGTAACCAAAAAGTTGCTGGTTCCAAATACCCGAGCCGACAAGGTGAAAAATCTGTCAATGTGCCTTTGAGCAAGGCACTTAACCCTAATTTGCTCCAGGGGTGCCCGTACTTTTGGCTGACCCTGTAAAACAACACATTTCACTGCACCCATCTGGTGTATGTGACAATAAAACATATTTATTTTGTGTATGACATGGTAGGGAGCAAAACACAGCCAGCACCCCTGGAAGGGCCCACAAATCCCCTCCCTCAGGGACCACAACATCCAATCACTAAGTCAGTAGAGCCGATCAAATAGATCTCTAAACCAAACAGCAGCCAGGAAGCGACTGTGCCCTAGACATGGGCATCCATTGAGTTTGACCTACATCCACAGTCATGGGATGAGTCCCAAATGTCAGGCACCTATTCCCCTATATAGTGTATTACTTTTGGTCAAAAGTAGTGCACTATATAGGAAGTAAGGGTGCCATTAGGGACGCTTCTGCTGAAAAAAATAAAGGGAACACTTAAACAACACAATGTAACTCCAAGTCAATCACACTTCTGTGAAATCAAACTGTCCACTTAGGAAGCAACACTGATTGACAATACATTTCACATGCTGTTGTGCAAATGGAATAGACAACAGGTGGAAATTATAGGCAATTAGCAAGACACCCCCAATAAAGGACTGGTTTTGCAGGTGGTTACCACAGACCACTTCTCAGTTCCTATGCTTCCTGGCTGATGTTTTGGTCACTTTTGAATGCTGGCAGTGCTTTCACTCTAGTGGTGCATGAGATGGAGTCTACAACCCACACAAGTGGCTCAGGTAGTGCAGCTCATCCAGGATGGCACATCAATGCGAGCTGTGGCAAGAAGGTTTGCTGTGTCTGTCAGCGTAGTGTCCAGAGCATGGAGGCGCTACCGGGAGACAGGCCAGTACATCAGGAGACGTGGAGGAGGCCGTAGGAGGGCAACAACCCAGCAGCAGGACTGCTACCTCCGCCTTTGTGCAAGGAGGAGCAGGAGGAGCACTGCCAGAGCCCTACAAAATGACCTCCAGCAGGCCACAAATGTGCATGTGTCTGCTCAAACGGTCAGAAACAGACTCCATGAGGGTGGTAATGAGGGCCCGACGTCCACAGGTGGGGGTTGTGCTTACAGCCCAACTTACCGTGCAGGGACGTTTGGCATTTGCCAGAGAACACCAAGATTGGCAAATTCGCCACTGGCGCCCTGTGCTCTTCACAGATGAAAGCAGATTCACACTGAGCACATGACGGGTGACAGACGTGACAGAGTCTGGAGACGCCGTGAGAACGTTCTGCTGCCTGCAACATCCTCCAGCATGACCGGTTTGGCGGTGGGTCGTCATGGTGTGGGGTGGCATTTCTTTGGGGGCGCGCACAGCCCTCCATGTGCTCACCAGAGGTAGCCTGACTGCCATTAGTACCGAGATGAGATCCTCAGACCCCTTGTGAGACCATATGCTGGTGCGGTTGGCCCTAGGTTCCTCCTAATGCAAGACAATGCTAGACCTCATGTGGCTGGAGTGTGTCAGCAGTTCCTGCAAGAGGGAAGGCATTGATGCTATGGACTGGCCCGCCCGTTCCCCAGACCTGAATCCAATTGAGCACATCTGGGACATCATGTCTCGCTCCATCCACCAACGCCACGTTGCACCACAGACTGTCCAGGAGTTGGCGGATGCTTTAGTCCCAGGTCTGGGAGGAGATCCCACAGGAGACCATCCGCCACCTCATCAGGAGCATGCCCAGGCATTGTAGGGGAGGTCATACAGGCACGTGGAGGCCACACACACACTACTGAGCCTCATTTTGACTTGTTTTAAGGACATTACATCAGTTGGATCAGCCTGTAGTGTGGTTTTCCACTTTAATTTTGAGGGTGACTCCAAATCCAGACCTCCATGGGTTGATAAATTTGATTTCCATTGATAATTTTTGTGTGATTTTGTTGTCAGCACATTCAACTATGTAAAGAAAAAGTATTTAATAAGATTATTTCATTCATTCAGATCTAGGATGTGTTATTTTAGTGTTCCCTTTAGTTTTTTTGAGCAGTGTAGAACAAATTCAAAAATACACAGCTTCAAAGCAACATTCACAAAATGTTACATCTTTTTCTGTGTTCTATACACTTAACATACTATAACTACAGTGGTGTTATACACCAACATATTTGAAGGAGCCACAATCTTTGCTTGCTAATATCTAGTGTATTTTTATGCTAAAATTGATCAATTTGATCTAGCAGCTGGCTCAGTCAGTCAGTGTGGGCTGAAATGGTGGGTCTACTCTCTCCATAATAATGTACTGGGAGAATAAGAGCACATCACTGTGTTCAATGGAGCCGTTTCATTTAGAGCAGTTGCACTTCATTCAAGCCCCATGGCCTGAAACTGGTGCCTGGTGGCTCGCAGAACCAATTCACTGACTGGAACACAGTGCAAACAAAGGACCCCAGTTGTTCACGAAACAAGACTTGTTTTAATCAACCCAAAGAATAAACTGTCTTACGGATGCCAGTGCAAAATGTCTGATTGTCTCTTGTTCTCACTCTCTTTCACACACACACACACACACACACAGAGACAGGCACACACACACAGGCACACAAACACTGCAATGACCTATTTTCTTAGCACTTCGTGCATCTCTCTGAATGAAGTTAGTTCACGCAGTGAATCTGAAGCAGATATGGAGGAGAGGATCTTATGGAACTGTGTATCACAATGGGAGTGTACAGCACATACTGTGAAAATACAAGTGCAAAAAATCACTGTGTGTGTATACTATTGTACATTGGTTAGGTCATAACCGTACCTTTTTGACTTGCGCCTCCTTGATTTTCTCCAGGGCCACTCGGATCTTCTCGGCCTTCACTTTGGCTGCCTGCTCCTCCTACAGACACACAGCAACAGTTCACACACACAGGCAACGGCCAAACACACACGGCACACACACACGCACAAAAACCAACAGGAGCCTTTAGTACTGAACCAACCTCATCCTTTATCACTTTCTCCTACTCTTTCCATACCTCTCCTCATCGTAGGGCAGACAGTTGAGTTGATGCTCTCTGAACTCCATTTGCCAGAGTGAGACCAACACCTCACACACCTTATCACTTAGTACCACTCAGTCATAGACAGAGATACATACTGTGCATTCCATCAATGGCTCTGGAATCGTTTACCTGGCCCCTCCAGCAAGACGCCATCACCTCCATCTCTGGTAGCCACCACAACACAGAACCTGTGTGTGTGTGTGTGTGTGTCCTCACACACAGATCAGCCCAACACTTCCGACTCCAACCCAACAGTAGATAGCCCTAAATCCCCAGTGCTCCAATGCTCCATTCGTAAAAATGAAAGAAAAAAAGCACTCAAAGATGGCCGCTCATTCATCCTTTTCTCCCCATTATCGTCCTCTCTCTCTACTAGAGCAGCACCGAGGTGTGGATTTCCCCTTTGATCTCGCTACACAGCGGATGGGAGACAATAGTGGCGGGTCCCCCAAACGGCAAGAATCTGCGGATGATATGAAGTTCGGTCCTAAAATTATCAGTTTCCTCTACTACAAAACAAAAAAACTGACGCTTACATAGTATATAGTATATAGATAAAGCCTAAATCCTACAACAACAAAAAAAAAGGGGGTTTCCCGATGTTGGAATGTCACTATTCCAAAATCCCAATCTTCTCCTTCCAAGACCGTATTGAGTCCAGATGAATGGCAGAAAGCAATGTAGTCAAGAAAAGGAAATCGATAGACTGTAGTAGAGAGTGAGAGAGAGATATTTGTTTAAGTCCTTCAGGAGTAACCGAGACCAATGCAAAGCGACTTCAACCTGCTTCCACTCACTTCTCCTCTGACTGACAGACTACAGCCAGGACAGCAAGACCGGAGTGGAGTGTGTGAGAGTACAGGCTCCTTGACACACAGGCCGGCATACACACAAGTACTGTTCGCACAAGATGAGCACTGCTAACCCCTCTTAACGCCGAGAGACTTGGAGCGGACGCCCCTCCCCCTTCCATCCTCTCTCTCTCTCCCTCACTCTCTGTGGAACAGCTGCAGAGTCCTGGGAGCGTGCCCAATCGCCGAGCCATAATCCCCACACAAACAGGAGACCCCCTTCCGGCTGGCGACAAGAGGACCCCTCTGTCCCGTCACCCAATCACAATGTTTACCCGCTCTCCTCTGACCAACCAGGAGGACCCATTCGCCAGACCCTCTTCCCCCTTATCTAATCAGTGCAGGGGTAGCTGTGACCAGCTTTGCCCCCCCTCCTTGAGGGGTTTGGGGTATTAAGATCCAAGCCTCTTATCTGGGCACCCCCTCCTTGACCCAGACTACCTTTCCGCATGAGTTGCGGTGTAATGCAAGAAACACACTGTTTGGCCAACACACAGCGACATGCTTTTAGTGTGGAGTGTGTTTGCTAAATGATGTAAATGTAAGGGTTCACAGGACCAATGGGGGATTACAATATGGAGTCAATCCCAGTCACACTGTTACTTTAGCCTTTGGACTTCCATCCAGAGAGACTGCGACACCCCTTCTCCATGTCCCCCTCTACAGCACTTTGCTTCCTGCATGCTCCTCAGTAAATACTGGAAGCTAGATATCCCTGCTTCCCTACTACAGGCACTTTCCTACTGCATTTTCACAGCATTCCATGGAGGCTGAATTTAAACAGGCTTTTCTGCTGCGCCTATAAAAAGCCGGTCTCGCTCTTTTTCCTTTGAAGTTTTACCCTCCCTCCCTTTCTCTTTCTCCCTCTTCCCATCTACACTCTCTGTACTTCCTGGTTCTATTCTGACTCATGAGGTGCGCAGGGAAGAGAGGTAGTGTGGTGAAACTGCAATCTATTCTCTCTTTCTTTCGCTCTCTCCGTCTCTGTGTAAAAGTGCAGTGTAACACTGACATACAAACCCGTCCATTGCCACAAACACCTCAGGCAGGCTCTCTTTCTCCCTCGCTTCTCCCTCTAAGCCCATTTGGATGGCAGTCTGAATACAGACATGGACAGACGGTTGGCTTAAAAACAGCTCATAAACAAATAGCCTTGTGCTACATTGGACTATAATAACTGCATAATTAGTCAATTATATCATACGGCCCCAAGGTTCTGGCCATGAAATTCGGGGGCAGATGAATTTTGCGTTTGTATGTGTGGTTAATAATTCGAGATACTATGTCAGATGACATACAGATGTGTGCCTCCTCCTACCCACAATCCTCCAGTGTTGTCATCCATAACATTCGAATGAGCAGCGATACAGGAAGTACTCCCCTGAGAATGACTGCATAATTACGTTCCCATACATTCTGCATAAATTAAAAGTGCGTTTGACTAATTTGTTTTGGGGCTTCTTTTTGTGTAGAGCTAATTGTTTATTAACAGATTTATTAACGGGTTTATTAATATGTCAGATGGCCTTGGCTAGCGTTTGCGCTAATCAAGGAATGGTGAAAACAAACACTCTTGGGTCTGTGCATCTAAAACAATGTCCAAGCATCACAATAGAGGTAGATTTCTGTCAAAATGTTGTCATTTACAACATCGACAGAAATACAGTATATCTCCATACTTCACCCTAGAATACAGTATCTATCACTACTGCTCTCTGTGTATCCCAGGACAAGCACTTGGCTCAGCTGCTTTTGTTTTGAAGGCAAAATAAATCATGATAGAAAGTGGCCAACTTTACAATCCACCAAAGTCAACATCTGACACACAACCATCAAACAAATGTACCCAAATGCATGATGGGAAATGTCACTGCTACTGCCAAGAATGTACTTTACTGTGCAAATCTGTGGGAGGGAGGGGAGAAGGAGTTCTAGATTAAAGATGATGGATAAATAAACACATGACAGAGAGAGACAGAGAGAGAGAGCGAAGGAATAGTGGGGCACGGAGAGGGGGAGAGAGCAACCATCTTTTCTAACCCTAAAGAGGATTAGGCCATTCAAATAAAACAGGCCAGCAATTTCTCAGACGACATCTTAAACAACATACTCTACACTGCTCCTTATTTTATTCATGGAAATTTCCCCTCAGTGTCATTTCACTGCACCAGACCAGTCAGTAACCTATAAATGACTCGGCTTGTTATTTCTCATTAGCTTTGGAGAGGAGGGTCAGGTCAAATCCATTGACATTTTCAGCCAAGTAGCCTTTTATCAACAATGAGGAGGAAAACATGTATAAGCCTTGGCTCCTGTTGGTTTCAGAATCATACTTACCATACCTGGCAGGGTTGGGGTCAATTCCATTAACATTATCTCAATTCAGTAAGAAACAATAAGGAACATTGGAATTGGAATTTCTGTTAATTTCCTGAATTGATCTAATTGAAATGGAATCGACACCAACCTTGATACCAGTGTTTCTCAACCTTTTTTGGACCAGGGGGCTGCAAAACTACTGTATATGTAAATTACCATTCTTCCCTGGTTGACCACTTCCATTAAAACGAGCACTGGAAAGTTGACAGAATCAGTGTCAGACAACTAACCGCCTGAGGGACTGGTAAGCAACATCCCAGGGACCAGACCCGGCCCGTGGACCGCAGGTTGAGGAACACTGGTTTATACCACAGCATTAGCGGCTCACACAAAGACTTCATAATATAAAAGGGAGCGTTCAGAGTTACACACACATCCAGTTCCATTTCTCTATGCTCAGGCACATGTCAACCAGAGTCGACGCACACAGGCATGCAGTCATGCTCCAGACCTAGCGCAACTGAATGCAGCCCATATGTATGTGGTTATTATAAACAACACTCCAGATGTGGGTCAAATGCATGTCAAATACTTTCAAATTCTACTCAAGAAAAGTATATGTCAGTAGGTGTGCTTGATTTAACTTGGGAGTTTGCACTTTTGGGATTATGTTGGTTCTATTGTCCCAGGCAAATCAAGTCAAGAACATTTGAAAGTATTTTACATAAAGGTATATGACCCAGGTCTGTCTGCAAGACTGACATGACAGTGAAGTTAGATACAGTGCAAAACTGTACTGGGCCACAGTGCCAGTTACCTACCCTCCATTTCTTTCCCCCTACTAGAGAAAAGGAGTGCAGGGAATCAAATGGACACATCAGCACTGGGAGGAAGACGAGGGGAAAAATGGATAAAGGAGGCATATAAGCAGGGGCTGCATGCAGGAAAAAGGCGAGAAAGAAAGGATGAGACAGAAGTAAAAACAAGCCAATCAGGTCAATCGAGCACAGTGGGTGGGTGTTGGCACCGTGGGAGGGGCTTAGGGAGATGGTAAAGAAGTGATGTTCAATCAAAAGCAAGCATAAGCAAGCTAATGAGGCGTCACCTTGGTAAGCAGGTGAGAAGGCTTTCCTGCAATGCTTTTCAGAATGAGGGACGTTTCTCTGTCCAGATAGGAGTGCTTGGTGGCGCAGAGGTGAGGAGAGAAACAGATAAGACAGTCAGTGCAATGATTCTCAATGGCTCATTAAAAATGCTTTTGATCCAGGGGGAGGGTGGGGTTTAAAGTGTGGAAGCAAGAGAGGTCCAAAAGTTGGAGCATTGATTGTTGTGGTAGTCATATTAGATAGTTGTGGATGGGGAAAAGAGACGATTTATCAAAAGTATACTTTCTAAAGATGATCCTGCTGTGATTACTGAAGGTGATTGGTAATACTCACCTGTACACATTCACACACATACTGTACATCCATTGTCACTATATACATGTCTTTCGTTCGCTCCAACACATGTTCACACACCCACGCACTTGCACACACACACACTTACAGTGCCCAGATCCACATCCACTTCACCCTCCCGTGAGGTGAAGTCAAGCTGCCGTCTGGCCGGCTTACCACTGGCCCGTTGGTAGTGAGGCATGCTGGGAAACGGGAGGTGCATTATGGGTGCAGAGAGGATCGCAAACCCACACACAGTTAACATGCAAGGGGACGGGGAGGTGCACGTTATTCAAGCAGGGGTTAAGTTCTCTTTCTCTATTTAAAAAGTTCACGTTTTCTTTTCAACACTTCCTCAATCTCTCCATCTCTTTAATCTGTCTCAACATCTCCCTCCCAACCACCCCCAAAACAAAGAAAAGACAACGCATACTGACTCTATATGTGGTCATGTGTGGCCCAGTTGGTAAGAGTGTGGCGCTAGCAATGCCAGGTTGTGGGTTCAATTAGTGATAACGTACTACATACTGTATGTATGCACGCACTGTACCGTTAGTCGCTTTTAGATAAAAGCCTCTGCTAAGTTGCATATATATTTTGTCCTTTCCCTCTTGTAAACCTAAACTTAGTCCCCGTACATAAGTCAAGCAGGTTGAGTTTACAGCAAAACAGGTACAGTAGATACATTGTAATCCATATCATACATGCAGACTGCAGTGATTACAATGCATTCGCTTACTGTACTGTAAATACCACACTTTCCAATGGGCAGTATACACACACAACATTGTGTGTTATACGGATAGCAAACACATGTAATACAATGAGTTGTACAGTGCACATTTGACATGCAATTGAACTTCAAAACATCATGCAGTGTAAATGTACTATGCAGGGAACTAGAGAGGGTGGTTTTGAGAGGGCACTTGCGTACGCACGCACGCACACACATTCATCATCATACCATTCATCATCATCAAACAAACAAACAAACCCCTGCAGCAGTTTATTTTCCCCCTAACCAAACAGCCTTTCACTGTCATAACTCAAATAGTCAGCCCACCCTTTTAGTCTGAATAAAGTAAGTCCCACAATTCCCCATTAACGGCAATCATTACCCTGCCCAAACTAAAAGCCTGTACATGAAAATGGGCTTTTGATAGGCTGAGATAACTGGGCCTTGTTTGCAGGCTGACTCTCATACAGACAACAACAGAGGAAGGAAATGAACAAACTGTCAGTGGTAATAATGTTTCACTTAGAGATATTGCTATCCATGGTACATCTTAGTCCGTTTTTAGGACATAATTGGGAAAACAGGATTGTGAAGATTAGAGTGTGTGTGAGTGTGTGTATGAGTGTGTGTGCCTTACCTCAGTACTAGCCAGACCCTGTGGCGGCTGGGGGCCTTGGGACCCCCCTTCCTGCTCAGCCCCTCCTGCTGCCCTAGACAGCACCTTGTCGATATCCAGAGAGTCCATGCTGGATGCGGAAGCAGAATTAACGCTGGACCTCGAGGAGTGGCCCCCCGCCTCGTGTTCACTAACCGCGCCCACCGAGCCTGTTCTCCGGTGCTGCGAGGACGAGGAACCCGCCGAAGGGCGCCGGAGGGTGGCCGAGGAGTAGGAGGAAGAGGACGAGGAAGAAGAGGTCTGGTGCGCCGCCTCGTCCATGCTGAGCGACGCCTGCTCCAACTGGGCCGTGATGTCGTCCAGCGAGAAGTTGGACGCCGACGGGCGCCCGTGGGAGTTGGAGCTGCCCCCTCGGACGGTGGAGGCTGGTGACGCCCGGGTACTACTGCTGGTGCTGCCCCCGCTGCTACCCCCTCCACCGCTGCCAGTCTGCTTGGCACTGGCGTTGCGACCCCCCGGGCCTCGCTGTTGACATTTAACCTGGCGGGCGGTGCCGGTGTTGGGCTTGCCGATGGTGCTGAGCTCCTGTTCTATGGAACACAGGTCAGCCATCAGGGCATCCAGGTCTACGGTCTCTGTTGTCTGGTTCAGAGCCTCTGGAAGGAGTGGGAAAAGGGGAGTGGGAATCCACGTTCTTGTATTCACACATGCTAGTACACACACAAACGCAAGCTAAAATATTGATTTTATGAAAGTGTGATGGTTGAAAAGGTACTTTTGCACAGCGGTAAAGCAATGCTGGGTGGGTCACACAGGCATGTCACAGACACCATGCTCTGCAGGAAGTAGGTAGGGCATACAGGTCTGAGTGTGTGTGTCTTACCGTTGATGTTGTACATGGAGAAGCGGTAGGAAAAATTAGCCATGTTGGTTTCCTGTCTGAGAGGGGCCTTCTGGACCGGCTTCTGTGGCTTCCCGTCATCCAGACTCTGTAGAGGACAAATCACACCATCAAAATCACCACCATCTTAAAGATATTCTCGGATACTTTTGTATACTTTTTAGCCACTAGTCCTGAATATAGCGCCCACGAGCCAAAAGTGGTCCCCGAAAGTTGCGTACTACGTCACAGATTATTGCTCTCTCGCTCTACTGTGTGTGCGTCTTGCTAGCTGTCACTCAAATGGCGAGGGGCTGAAGCTCATTGAATGAAACTCGAATTGCTAGGGGGCTGGCCCACGTGGGGGTAAATGTAGGGAAAATGGCACCACACAGATTCCAGAAAACAGTCGTTTACAAACTAGGGATTTCATGGCTAACTGAGGTAAAACAGTAATTCTGCTGATAGATTATGCATGTATGAACTACACATGAAACAATTCAGCCCAAAGCAGGAGGTTTAAAAAATACTTACTAGTTGCAAAAGTACCGGAGCATGTCTTTAATGCATAACAATACAAGACCAGATTTGAACAGGATTGAAGGAAGTGGAAGAAAGCAACCATGACTTAGCGAAAGGGTGGGAGAGGTGGGGGGTTGGTAACTAGGATAATATGGTTGCCGAGATACGGTTACCAGGATACGGTTACTAGGTTACTGTTACTAGGACATGGTTGCATGGATACTGTAACTATGATACTGTTGCTAGAATATGGTTACTTGGATATGGTTTCTAGGATACAGTTACTGGGATACCGTTGCCAAGATATGGTATGTATGACATGGCTACTAGGATACGTTTGCCAGGCTACAGTTACCAGGATACGCCCATTCTCCCCTACTGCAATACCTGTGTGAGTTTGTCCAGCTCTCCCAACCAGGCTCCAAACATTTTGTCCAGGTCCTGGTCTTCCTTATCACTGTCCTCCTCCTCTGCCCCCATGGTCCAGCTCATCGTCCGACATATCTGCCATCTGGAGGCACACACACAGAGTACCTCATTTGAATATAGAAATCACATTACAATCAAAATGATTAAAATATTTCAATTCACGTGCACGCACGCATTCGCACACACATTTACTAAGAGAGAATTCCATCACACAGCGGCAGCGATGAATCCACATCTTCACCAGCGCAACCTCCTTATCTGTTACCATGGCAACCGCCAAAAGAGCTCTATAGCGTGGAGGGATACGGCTGCGCAACAGCAGGAGGCTATTCCCTGTTGTGTCTGCCAGAGATACAGTATACCACGTGCTGGAGGCCTTTGGAAGGCCTACTAAGTTGAGCCAAGGCCTATTCCCCACAAGTGGCTGCCCATACTGGTTTGGCTGTGTTGTACAGCAGTGAGCACTGAAATGACCACATGACATGTTCCACATAGGCCCCACATCAATTCATAAACCCATCATACCTATGGTCAGACATTGGTGATAAGAGTCGAAGTCGAGTGTCAGCCACAGCCAGTCATGACCTTTGTCCCAAATGGCACCATATTCCCTTTATAGTGCACTAGGGCTCTGGTCAAAAGTAATGCACTATGAAGGGAATAGGGGTGCCACTTGGGACGTAGCCATGGTATTCTGTATCACCGAGCCACATTGTGCCATCTAATGATAATGACAGAGCGCCCTCTTGTGGACAGATTGGAAACAGATGATTTTTGTTTAATTTCCCACCTTTTACACAGCTGGGATCGTGTGTAAGTAATGTGTAGTGTCATGACTCAAAGCCACACTGGTAGAACTTGAGCCAGTGACACTACAAGCCCTTTAAAGCCCCTAGGGGTGAGAGTGTGTGCACATGCGTCACCGAAGCCCCCACTTGAATTCCCTTCCCCTAACCACCAACCACAACTATGTGGCTTAACCAATCTCTGACATCACTCCTTCCTGATCCATTACAACCTCGGGCAGACAGAAGCATATTGGTGTGGTAGCTGACCCCTTCACATCCTCTTCTGATACTATTAAAAGTATCACCAGAGACCCCCCTTCACATCCTGTCCCTATTGCATCACTTCCTGGTTGGATAGGGAGCCAGTTTAGTGGGGGAGTATTAGTGCCACACAACCTTAGGAATGAAAACACAGCATAGGATCTAGTCAGAGGAATGCCATCTTATCTTTATCTACTGGTAGGCTACATGAGGACATGGGGAGGCAGGGCCATGGCACGGTCGGACACAGAAAACACTCCCTCACACATGGTCACATACGCGCACGGATGCCGCGCATGCACACACACACACACACACAGTACCACTAAACTGTAACCACAGATTTAGTTTCAATAACTACGCCCCCCCTCTCTTTTTAACGCACGCACGCACGCGCACACACACACACACACACACACACACAGGCATTCTCTGAGAGCACAACTAGTGAGAGGTGACATAGAAACATGTACGCACGCACACACACGACGACATGGGATCACGGGCTCAATGGCACGGCAGCAGTGTGTGACAAAGTCACCTAAAGACACAAAGGCCCAGTCTTATCGCCACAACATCTGTGTTCCTCCAGTACATTAACCCCTACAACAGCCAGGGGTTCAAATACTATTTGAAATCTTTCAAATACTTTGAATGTTTGCTCTAGCCTGCCTAGAGTGCCAGACTATGGGTTCCATTGCACCAGGAGAGCCCAATCAAGCACAGATAAAGTATTTGAAATGATTTCAAATAGTATTTGAAGCCAGGTCTGATAGCAGCCCATTCAGATGGAACAGTTAGACTGTTAGAAGCTCAGGCCTAAGGTAATCTCATTGGTGTTCTAGGGGGTATAGTGTTTCCCCCTAACCGTGCTGTGAGCCCCTTGATGGGGGACTGTACTGTACCAGACAACAGGACCCTCCACAGGTACATAAGGGGGCTAAACCCAAATTGACCCCTGCTTTTGATACTGTGTGTGTACTTGTTTCCCAACCTTATCAGGACCCCAATGTCCTAATAATTCACCTGAATGTCCTGACAGGGTAGGAAAACAACTTTTTTTTGAAAAGTCTGGACATTTTTCATGTCCTGAATTTGTTCAAATGCTATTTTAAGCTTAAGGGTTAGGTTTATGGTTTTGGGGTTAGGGTTGAGGTTGAGGTTAGAGGTAAAGGAAAATAGGATTTTTAATGTTCAAACCTTATTACTCACCAGAAAGTCCTGAAATTCCACAAAATAAAGCTGTGTGTGTGACTGCAAACTGATCCAAGATCAGCATTTTGAGCTCAATTGAAATTGTATCTGTACAATATCATTTTCTACAGCATCATGTTGGAGAGTGTGTGAGAGGTAGTGTAATCTAATAGCAATCTGTCTCAAAGAGAGGACCACTGTGTTTAAGTGTGGGGGCAGTGGAGAGGAAGGGCAGGGAAGGGGCTTGCTTTGAAAATCCCCTCACCTCTTATTCCCCTGAGAGGAGAGAGCAGAGCGAGAGGAAGAAGCAGAAAAGACAGCGAGAGAGGAAGGGAGAAAGGCAGAGCGAGCAGGGAGGGAGGAGAGCGAGCAGGAGGGAGGAGAGCGAGCAGGGGGGAGGAGAGCGAGCAGGGGGAGGAGAGCGAGCAGAGGAGGAGAGCGAGCAGGGAGGGAGGAGAGCGAGCAGGAGGGAGGAGAGCGAGCAGGGAGGGAGGAGAGCGAGCAGGGAGGGAGGGAGAGCGAGCAGGGAGGGAGGAGAGCGAGGAAAGAAGAGAGAACAGGAGGGAGAAAAGGGATAGAGAGAGAGAGAAAAAGGGCTGCTGTGCTGCGTTGCAGTTAGCATCCTGTGGTTACCCAGCCTGTGACTTGGGCCTAGTTTGGCTGAGTGTGTGAGTGGGCCTGGTGGGCACTGGTACAGGCCATAAAACACACACACACACATATACCCTCACACACAACACACAAAAGGTCATGCGTGCAAAATATGCACACACACAGCAGCTGGAAAGGAGTCTGTTTCGGATCATGAGCGGACACATTCAAGATACAGTGAGGGAAAAAAGTATTTGATCCCCTGCTGATTTTGTACGTTTGCCCACTGACAAAGAAATTATCAGTCTATCGTTTTAATGGTATGTTTATTTGAACAGTGAGAGACAGAATAACAACAAAAAAATCCAGAAAAACGCATGTCAAAAATGTTATGAATTGATTTGCATTTTAATGAGGGAAATAAGTATTTGACCCCCTCTCAATCAGAAAGATTTCTGGCTCCCAGGTGTCTTTTATACAGGTAACGAGCTGAGATTAGGAGCACACTCTTAAAGGGAGTCCTCCTAATCTCAGTTTGTTACCTGTATAGACACCTGTCCACAGAAGCAATCAATCAGATTCCAAACTCTCCACCATGGCCAAGACCAAAGAGCTCTCCAAGGATGTCAGGGACAAGATTGTAGACCTACACAGGGCTGGAATGGGCTACATTACGGTGACAACAGTTGGTGTGATTATTCGCAAATGGAAGAAACACAAAAGTCCTGTCAATCTCCCTCGGCCCTGGGGCTCCATGCAAGATCTCACCTCGTGGAGTTGCAATGATCAGTGAGAACGGTGAGGAATCAGCCCAGAACTACACAGGAGGATCTTGTCAATGATCAAGGCAGCTGGGACCATAGTCACCAAGAAAACAATTGGTAACACACTACGCCGTGAAGGACTGAAATCCTGCAGCGCCCGCAAGGTCCCCCTGCTCAAGAAAGCACATACAGGCCCGTCTGAAGTTTGCCAATGAACATCTGAATGATTCAGAGGAGAACTGGGTGAAAGTGTTGTGGTCAGATGAGACCAAAATCGAGCACTTTGGCATCAACTCAACTCGCCGTGTTTGGAGGAGGAGGAATGCTGCCTATGACCCCAAGAACACCATCCCCACCGCTGGTCAAACATGGAGGTGGAAACATTATGCTTTGGGGGGTGTTTTTCTGCTAAGGGGACAGGACAACTTCACTGCATCAAAGGGACGATGGACGGCGCCATGTACCGTCAAATCTTGGGTGAGAACCTCCTTCCCTCAGCCAGGGCATTGAAAATGGGTCGTGGATGGGTATTCCAGCATGGCAATGACCCAAAACACACGGCCTAGGCAACAAAGGAGTGGCTCAAGAAGAGGCACATTAAGGTCCTGGAGTGGCCTAGCCAGTCTCCAGACCTTAATCCCATAGAAAATCTGTGGAGGGGAGCTGAAGGTTCGAGTTGCCAAACGTCAGCCTCGAAACCTTAATTTGGAGAAGATCTGCAAAGAGGAGTGGGACAAAATCCCTCCTGAGATGTGTGCAAACCTGGTGGCCAACTACAAGAAACGTCTGACCTCTGTGATTGCCAACAAGAGTTTTGCCACCAAGTACTAAGTCATGTTTTGCAGAGGGGTCAAATACTTATTTCCCTCATTAAAATGCAAATCAATTTATAACATTTTTGACGTGCGTATTTTTTTGGATTTGTTTGTTGTAATTCTGTCTCTCACTGTTCAAATAAACCTACCATTAAAATTATAGACTGATCATGTCTTTGTCAGTGGCAAACGTACAAAATCAGCAGGGGGATCAAATACTTTTTTCCTCACTGTAGCTAGCTTACAGAACCACTGCTGTGTGTGTGACCGTGCAGATTTACAGGCATGCACAGTTACATTTACATTTGACATTTTAGTCATTTAGCAGACGCTCTTATCCAGAGCGACTTACAGGAGCAATTAGGGTTAAGTGCCTTGCTCAAGGGCACAGACAGATTTTTCACCTAGTCGGCTCGGGGATTAGTACCAGCAACCTTTCGGTTACTGGCACTACGCTCTTAACCACTAAGCTACCTGCCGCCCAGTTACACGCACACACAGTCTTTCCACACTGTGTCTCTACAGCCGCCATCCATCGCCCCCTTAAAACCCCCTTGGCCATCACAGTCAACCATTTAGTTGGCATGGCCACCAATAGGTGATACACAATGTACAGTGAACAGTGCACACACCCGTTGTGTGTATGTAGTAGCTGTGCATGCGGAGAGGGAGGGAACAGGGTGGCAGTTGAGTGGGTCAGAACAGGAAATGGCCAAGATGTGCAGAATTCCTATTTTCCCCCACACGGGCTGTTCCATAACAACGCCCAAGCCCAGCAGTCCATCAAACACAAGCATCGCCATGGTTACAGTGCCAGGGACAGGGCTTCTTTACAGCATGACATCATGGCTAACCGAGGGAGGACAGGAAGAGGAAAAGAACAGAATGAAATAAGCCTCCTTTCTGTTTGCAAATACGCTGGTGAGTGCACCCTATGGGCTCTGGTCAAAAGTAGGACACTATATAGGGAATAGGGTGCCATTTGGGATGCAGCCACAGAGACGAGAGATCAGCCACTGCCTGTAGTCTGAGCTGTACTTGGACAGCACTGCCCTTGCTGTAATACAATTATAGACACACCACTTTTTGGGTTGTTGTCCATAAGCTTTAAAACAGGGCTGCCAACTATTGAAGATAGGAATTCACTCCAAGTTGTTGTTAATGTCATTAGCTCCATTCCTAACCAGGGGTCTGGTGGTTTCCCCCAGGGGAAAACATCTGTTTTAAAGCTCATTTCCTGCAATTCTACATATTTTTACATGGCTAAGGCCCATGACCAGGGTGGATTTTGATTTTTTTTTTATATCCCAGGTCAGGATTCTCAACGACTTGGTTTGAAGTTACTTTGAGATTATTTGGGCAATGACATTTAGAGTATGCTAACTGGCGGACATGAAATTACATTGGTTTTTGGTTAGAAAATGCTAATACTAAGTTGGTGGCTAACCATGGGATGGATTTCAGTCTCTCCTTGTAAATATGTAATTCATTTGGGTGCGCTATCCCTTTACAATAGGACCATAGAAAACACTATGTTTCCCAAATACTTGCCGGTTTGAATATGTTCATGTGACATTTGAATTCTACAAATTACCCCACATTCAAGAAATATCTAATGAATCTCAATCTTCAGGTGGTTGAGGATTATTTGCAAAACCTTGCAATCATCTTACTCTACATAGGCAAGATTTTTGGCATTTATGCCTACTGTTTCTGTCTAGCAGCTTGTGCACAATACTAAAATAACAATACCGGATATTTGAGGCAAAGGCTCATTTCAATATAGCCTATTCTCATGACTTAGCCTACACTACCCGGCCAGTGTATTAGCTACACCACCCCATTCACGAAAATGGATCGCTCCTACAGACAGTGAGTAATGTGGTCGTGGCTTGCTATATGAAAGCAGGCAGACAGGCATCCAGTTACTGTTCGATTGAATGTTAGAATGGGCAAAATGAGTGACCTAAGCGACTTTGAGCATGGTATGATCGTCGGTGCCAGGCGCGCCCTGATCCAGTATCTCAGAAACGGCCCGCCTCCTGGGCTTTTCACGCTACAACAGTGTCTAGGGTTTCCCGAGGATGGTGCGACAAACAAAACATCCACTCAGCGGCAGTCCTGTGGGCGAAAACAGCTTGTTGATGAGAGAGGTCAAAGGAGAATGGCAAGAATCATGCAAGCTAACAGGCGGGCCAGAAACATACAAAAAACAGTGCAGTACAACAGTGGTGTGTAGAATGGCATCCTGAATGCACAACTCGTCGATCCTTGTCACGGATGGACTATTACAGCAGACAACCACACCGGGTCCCACTCTATCAGCTAAAAACAAGAAAACGGCTCCAGTAGGCACACGATCACCAACACTGGACAATTGAGGAGTGGAAAAACATTGCCTGGTTCGACGAATCCCTGTTTTTCCTGGTGCGTCATGCTAATGGCAGAGTCAGGATTTGGCGTAAGCAGTAGAGTCTATGAACCCATCCTGCCTGTTGTCAACGGTACAGGCTGGTGGCGGTGGTGTATCGCCTTCCAACCTGCAGCAAGAATTCAGGCTGTTCTGGAGGCAAAGGGGGGTCCGACCCAGTACTAGATGGGTGTACCTAATAAACTGGCTGTTGAATCCAGGTGAAAGCTATGATCCAGGTTAAAGCTATGATGTTTTGTACTGAGTGTACAAAAAAATTATAAAAGTATGGGGAATAACAGTAGCATTCTTGCAGTAGCGTTCCCTCTTCGCTCGCTCCCCTCCTTCCTTCCTTCCCTCGCTCCCTCCTTCCTTCGCTCCCTCCTTCCCTCCTTCGCTCGCTCCCTCCCTCCCTCCTTCCTTCGCTCGCTCTCCCCCCTCCTTCGCTTGCTCGCTCCCTCCCTCCCTCCTTCCTTCCTTCGCTCCCCCCTCCTTGCACGCTCTCCCGCCCTCTCGCAGCTCTCCCCCTCCTTCGCACGCTCTCCCCCCTCCTTCGCACGCTCTCCCTCCCTCCTTCGCACGCTCTCCCCCTTCCCTCCCTCGCACGCTCCTTCCCTCCTTTGCACGCTCTCCCCTTCCCTCCCTCGCACGCTCTCCCCTTCCCTCCCTCGCACCTCTCCCCTTCCCTCCTCGGACGCTCTCTCCTTCCCTCCCTCGCACGCTCTCCCCTTCCCTCGCACGCTCTCCCCTCCCCTCGCACGTCTCCTTCCCTCGCACGCTCTCCCTTCCCTCGCATTCGCTCTCACACTTTCTGCCTCCCTGTGTCTCTTTCTCTCTCCCCCCTGCATCCCTCTCTCTCTCCAGGCCAGTGTCTAGAGAAGCCCGAGCATGACAGTCCCTCATCTGTCTCCCATCACTACCAGGGTCAGCGCTGGGGCCACCTCAGGGTTCAGAGGTCAACCCACTGGGGCTGTTGTGGTGTTAAGCCTCTGCCATAGTGGGAGGGGTACACAGAAACACACACACATCTGCCCACACTAGGCCACCAGTTTGGGTTGGCCTGTGCCTCTGAAGAGAAGAGAGCAAAGAGGGAGGAGAGAGAGAGGGGGCTGTTCTGGAAAAGCACTGATCTAAATTAAAGAAAGCAATGGCTGGCTTCCAGTGCTTAACCATGAGGCCGGGAATAGAGAACAGAACACACAGACTGTCAATGTACTGTTGGAGTGCTCAAGCCGGACTAGAGGGGGGAAGAGTGTTTCATATAGAGAAGGGACAGGATGTGATGTTGTTGGCCCATGGAGGGTCAAAAGTCAGCGTCATCAAAGGTCATACATAGGATGGTCACTGACAGTCAAGTCAGGAGGTGTGGAACCATAACCTATAGCCAACAACCACACACACCCACACGCCCGTAGAAATGTGAATTTGAAACACTACATACATTAATGACGGAGACAAATACAAGCCGATATTATGTAGCATGTAGCCTAGTAGGAGAAGTAGAATAGTGTTCAACCAGGGTGTTTGGTTGACTTCTGTGTAATCTGTAGAGAAATCAGCTAGCCACCCATGCTTCACATGCAAACCAATTGATCCTATAAGTGTATTTGAGAGAGGGAGGGAAGGAGAGAGATAAGAAGCAGCAGATAGCCCTAGCGGTTAAGAGCGTTGGGCCAGTAACCGAAAGGTCGTTGGTTTGAATCTCCGAGCTGGCACGTTGGGGAAAAAAATCTGAAGTTCTGCCCTTGAGCAAGGCAGTTAACCCCCAACAACAACTGCTTCCCGGGCGCCAATGACGTGGATGTCGATTAAGGCAGCCCCCACACCTCTCTGATTCAGAGGGGTTAGGTTAAATGCGGAAGACATTTGAGTTGAATGCATTCAGTTGTGCAACTTACAGAGGGAAAGGCATTTGATCCCTGCTGATTTTGTGACGTTTTGCCCACTGACAAAGAAATGACATCAGTGTATAATTTTAATGGTAGGTTTATTTGAACAGTGAGAGACAGAATAACAACAAAAAAATTCAGAAAGACGCATGTCAAAAATGTTATAAATTGATTTGCATTTTAATGAGGGAAATAAGTATTTGACCCCCTCTCAATCAGAAAGATTTCTGGCTCCCAGGTGTCTTTTATACAGGTAACGAGCTGAGAGATTAGGAGACACACTCTTAAAGGGAGTGCTCCTAATCTCAGTTTGTTACCTGTATAAAAGACCTTTCCACAGAAGCAATCAATCAATCAGATTCCAAACTCTCCACCATGGCCAAGACCAAAGAGCTCTCCAAGGATGTCAGGGACAAGATTGTAGACCTACAGCAAGGCTGGAAATGGGCTACAAGACCATCGCCAAGCAGCTTGGTGAGAAGTTGACAAGTTGGAGATGCGATTATTTGCAAATGGAAGAAACACAAAAGAACTGTCAATCTCCTTCGGCCTGTAGCTCCATGCAAGATCTCACCTCGTGGAGTTGCAATGATCATGAGAACGGTGAGGAATCAGCCCAGAACTACACGGGAGGATCTTGTCAATGATCTCAAGGCAGCTGGGACCGTAGTCACCAAGAAAACAATTGGTAACACACTACGCCGTGAAGGACTGAAATCCTGCAGCGCCCGCAAGGTCCCCTGCTCAAGAAAGCACATATACAGGCCCGTCTGAAGTTTGCCAATGAACATCTGAATGATTCAGAGGAGAACTGGGTAAGAGTGTTGTGGTCAGATGAGACCAAAATTGAGCTCTTTGGCATCAACTCAACTCGCCTTGTTTGGAGGAGGAGGAATGCTGCCTATGACCCCAAGAACACCATCCCCACCATCAAACATGGAGGTGGAAACATTATGCTTTGGGGGTGTTTCTCTGCTAAGGCGACAGGACAACTTCACCGCATCAAAGGGACGATGGACGGGGCCATGTACCGTCAAATCTTGGGTGAGAACCTCCTTCCCTCAGCCAGGGCATTGAAAATGGGTTGTGGATGGGAATTCCAGCATGACAATGACCCAAAACACATGGCCAAGGCAACAAAGGAGTGGCTCAAGAAGAAGCACATTAAGGTCCTGGAGTGGCCTAGCCAGTCTCCAGACCTTAATCCCATAGAAAATCTGTGGAGGGAGCTGAAGGTTCGAGTTGCCAAACGTCAGCCTCGAAACCTTAATGACTTGGAGAAGATCTGCAAAGAGGAGTGGGACAAAATCCCTCCTGAGATGTGTGCAAACCTGGTGGCCAACTATAAGAAACGCCTGACCTCTGTGATTGGATAGGGTTTTGCCACCCAAGTACTAAGTCATGTTTTGCAGAGGGGTCAAATACTTATTTCCCTCATTAAAATGCAAATCAATGTATAAAAAAATTTTACATGCGTTTTCTGGATTTTGTTGTTGTTATTCTGTCTCTCACTGTGCAAATAAACCTACCATTAAAATTATACACTGAATCATTTCTTTGTCAGTTGGCAAACGTACAAAATCAGCAGGGGATCAAATACTTTTCCCCCTCACTCTAGGTATCCCCCCTTTCCTAAGGGAGAAAAGACTGGAGTGCAAGGAGAGATGAAGTTTAACTAGAGAAGTAGAGAGAATGGGGAGAGAGAATGGAAGGGAGAGTTAGGTGAAAGAAGGAGAGAGAATGAGGGAGAGAATGAGAGGGAGGGAGGGGGAGGAGGGAGGAATGAGAGAGAGAGGGAGAAGGCATTAGGACAATTCCACGCTAACAGAATGATGCTGAAACTCAGATTTTTCATTTAAAAATGTATGTACTGAAAGTTAATTAATGAAGAGACATAAGTTCCATCTGATCTGTGATGTAATGAGCAGTCCTACAGTAACAGATTTTTCCCTTATGTATATCCTATGTCAAACAAAGAACAATGAAATTGCAAAGTTCAACAAACCACAACTCTATGCACAAGGACGACTTTTAACCAAGGACGACACAAGGACGACTTTAACCATTTCCACAGAGCATTTTACAAAAACACATTTATTTGAAGAACAGTGCAGATGCAAAGTTTGGTAACAGAACAACGTTTTGTGCTGTTTGTGTTGTCATTCTGTTACGGGAATTGCCCATTACATCAAAGATAAGGTTAATGTGGAACTCTCTGCAGTCTCTTCGATTAATTCACTTTGCATCCTAGTAGGATCAGAACATAGTTGTTTATTTGGTTTGTTCTCAGCCTTGTCCTGGGTCCTGTTCATTAGAGCTTACTGGAGCAGAACATTTTGCAACGGAAAATGAGTGTTTTGTTTCCTCGCCGCTTTGTGCCCACTGAACAAGACCATGGTTAGCGTGAATGCAAGTGGGCGCGCACACACACACACACACTCACCTTTCTATACTACCTTCACTATCTTCCAACACAGAGGATTGTTAACCCTTCAATGATTCAAAAAGTGGAAGCAGAGAGTTGGTGATATGACGTTAAGCTGTAGGAAAATACTATTGTCATTATGAGCAATGGCTGAATAGATGTTTCAATAAACCAAACTAAATGGGTGTGGATGTAGTTAATAAGGGGCAAACAAAAAAGACACACACACAAAACTCGGGGTGTGTGTGTGTGTTGACTGCAAGGAGGACTGAGGGGCCAAAAAACATTGGAAGCAGTGAACATTGTTAAACAGGAAAAAAAACCAGAACACAAAACACACAACCCATAATATTTTTTCACTCTGCAACTATTTCTTCTAAAAAAATCATGACCCAATGAGATAAGAGAGTAAAAATAATAACAACATATATGATGAATGAATTTCTAAAAAGGAGAAATATATTCATTAAAATAATGGTAAATTTTTGGGAAAATATACAGGGAAAGTTAATAATAATAAATGGAAATTAGAAAACACTTATCTAAAAGACTTACAGTATGCATACATACATTTTATTAATGGTGGCCCCTGGAATTAAACCCACAATCCCGGTGTGAAAGTGAAGCTCTACCATACAGGGTGAGTAACCGCAAATTATGTTGTTAATTAAGTAAAATGCTGAATTTCCCTTTAACCCACTATGCCATTCTGGAGAGGTAGATGGAAAAGAGGGGGATTCTGTGAGTTTGTAGGGCTCAACTGGACTCTCCTGAGGGGGTGGACCAAAAATTAATACCAAGAACAAATAAAACATTAGGGAAGCTGCTGGGTAGTAATAACAACAGTGTGTGTGGTAATGGACCATTACAGAGTGGGTCATATTCCCAGCCACCGCTAATTGTCCCCTGGGAAGTGTGTGTGCATCTCAAACCAAGGCTGCAGATGAGGTTGTTTTTTCCTTACATGAATACATGCACACGAGTTAGTCTATTAGATTTAATCACTGTGGCTAAATTTAGAAAGTCTGATTCAACAGCTGACACTCACCCCACATGAAATAACATTCCTGTGGGTGAGTACCTGGTCGTAAGAGTCTGGAGAGGAACGATGGCTAAGGGGGCTGGACTCTCCCAAATTGTAGGGGGTGGGGGGGGTTATGGCTGTGTCAGAGCAGTGATTTTTTTTTTCACCCCCCCTATCCCATCTTCCCCCCGCCAATCCCCTCTAGTCAAACAGGCCTATCCACCATGCTGAGATGAGCCAATGAAAAGGGGCCACATTTGCACAGTGCGAGGGGGTAAGAGAACATTAAAATAGCCTGAGAACGTCATCAGTTAGAACCGTAAGACTACTGTTATGGCTAGTAGGCTAATACAACCAATAGTGTGCGAAAATGAGAAAAATCGTCTCCACACTGGCTATGAAAGAGTTCCATTGACAAGAACACGGCAACAGCCTAAAATAAAATGTGGGTGTGGATCACTCCTGGGCCCGTATTCAAAAGTGTCTCGCGGAATGCTGATCTAAGATCCGTTTTTCCTTTTAGATGATAATGAATAAGATGACATGTACAGGGAGGACCTAATCCTAGATCAGGACTCCTAGTCTGAGACGCTTTATGAACACAGGCCCTGGACCCTTTGTGCTCGTGATCCCTGGCTCTCAAAGCTATGTGGGACATCGGAAGAGGGGAGAGTAAATCGAGAGGAACTTACTCCAGGGCCAAGGTCATGTTCATTAGGACATACCGTAGTATAGCTTTTTTTCAACAGAAAAATACAAAACAAGTGTTTCTTATTGACCTTGACGTCGACTAACACCATATATCAACATCCCCTGGTAATATCAATGGGAAAACCGCACAACTGACATACAGCCTAAATATATCAACAAATGCATAAAATGAAGCAGAGATCTAATCCAGATATATTTTGCCATCTTTGTACCAGTAAAGGAAGCTAGAACAAAACACTTCCTACAATAGGCAGATAAAGGAAGGATGGGGGAGTGGGAGAGAGGAGGACAGCAATGGAGAGATGGTGAGATGATGGGGGAGGGAGATAGACAATTAGAATATGAGTAGGGGGAGGGTCAGAGACTGACAAAACAGCATCAGTCAAGCACGACTGACAGCCAGCAGGCAGAGAGAGGGAAGAGAGGAGGAGAGGAGAATAGAAAGAGTATAGGAGGAGAGGATCACACACAGTGACTCTGGCATAACAGCCAATTTAACAGGAGGGGTGAGAGAGAGAAGAGAGAGAGAGAGAAAACATACTAACAGAGATAAAAAAAGGGGAGAGAGAGAAGGGGAGAGAGATGTATGACGGGGAGAAAGAAAGCAAGACAAAGACAGAGGGAGACGGGAAAAGAAAGAAAGAACGAAAGGGGAGAGAGAGCGAGGAGCTGATCAGCTGATATGTTCCCACCCAAAGGCAGCAGCTAGAAGTCAGCTGGTGTGTGCAGCAGTCAGCAGGTTTCTCCATAGTAACAGCAACAGCCCTACCAACAGCCCTACCCCCATAGCAGCCACCTAACTGTGCAAATACAGTGCCTTCAGAAAGTATTCACACTACTGGACCTTTTCCACATTTTTGCTGTGTTACAGCCTGAATTTAAAATAGGTTAAATTAAGATTGTGTCACTAATCTATCTACAATACCGATAATGTCAACGGTAATTATGTTTTAACAAATGTTTACAAAATAAAAAATGTTTAAATCAATAAAGAGTCAGTAAGTATTCAATAATTTTGTTATGGCAAGCCTAAATAAGTTCAGGAGTAAACATTTGATAACAAGTACACATAATAAGTTGCATGGACTCACTTCTGTGTGCATAATAGTGTTTAAATGATTTTTAAATGACTACTCCATCTCTGTACCCCACACGTGTTGTTGATTTTTAAATCGCACTGCTTTTGCTATCTTGGCTTAGTCATATGGATCACAAAGAAGGCACCTATTCGTGAGATGGGTATTATTATTAATAGCCATTATTATTTTCTAAATTTTTACAATTTAGAAGGTGTATCAATACACCCAGTAACTTCCAAAGATATAGGCGCTCTTCCTAAATCAGTTGCCTGAGAGGAAGGAAATAGCTCAGGATTTCACCATGAGTGGCCGAGATGATTTCAAAGATTTTAAAGACTTTAATGGCTGTGATATGAGATAACTGAGGATGGATCAACAACATTGTAGTTACTCCCACAATACTAACCTAATTGACAGAGGGAAAAGAAGGAAGCCTGTAAAGAATGTATCCTGTTTGCAACAAGGTACTAAGTAATACTGCAAAAAATGTGGCGAAGAAATAGAAAAAGCGTTATGTTTGGGGCAAAATCCAACATCACTGAGTACCACTTCATATTTTTTAAGATTGGTGGTGGCTGCATCATGTTATGGGTATGCACGTCATCAGCAAGGACTAGGAGTTTTTTTGGGATAAAAATAAATGGAATAGAGCTAAAAACAGGCAAATTCCTAGAGGAAAACCTGGTTCAGTCTGCTTTCCAACAGACACACTGGGAGACAAATTCACCTTTCAGCAGGACAACCTAAAACACAAGGCCAAATACAGTGCATTCGGAAAGTATTCAGACCCCTTGACTTTTTCCACATTTTGTTACGTTACAGCCTTATTCTAAAATTGATTCAATGTTTTTTCCCCATCCATCAAATAGACACACAATACCCCCAACCCAATGACAAAGCAAAAACAGGTTTTTAGATTTTTTTGCAAATGTATTCAGACCCTTTACTCTGTACCTTTGTTGAAGCACCTTTGCCAGCGATTAGACAGCCTTGAGTCTTCTTGGGTATGACGGCTATTAGCTTGGCACACCTGTATTTGGGGAGTTTCTCCTATTCTTCTCTGCAGATCCTCTCAAGCTCTGGGTCAGGTTGTATGGGGAGTGTCACTGCACAGCTATTTTCAGGTCTCTCCAGAGATGTTTGATTGGGTTCAAGTCCGGGCTCTGCCTGGGCCATTCAAGGACATTCAGAGACTTGTCCTGTGTGCTTAGGGTCGTTGTCCTGTTGGAAAGTGAACCGTCGCCCCAGTCTGAGTTCTTCAGCGCTCTGGAGCAGGTTTTCATCAAAGATCTCTGTACTTTGCTCCGTTTATCTTTTCCCTCGATCCCTGATTAGTCTCCCAGTCCCCTGCTCGCTGAAAAACATCCCCACAGCATGATGCTGCCACCACTATACTTCACCCGTAGGGATGATGCCAGGTTTCCTCCAGACATGACGCTTGGCATTCAGGCCAAAGAGTTCAATCATCAGACCAGAGAATCTGTTTCTTCCTGCTCTGAGAGTTCTTTAGGTGCCTGTTGGCCAACTCCCAAGTGGGCTGTCATGTGCCTTTTACTGAGGATTGGCTTCCATCTGGCCACTGAAATCATAAAGGCCTGATTGATTGAGTGCTGAAGAGAGATGGTTTGTCCTTCTGGGAGGTTCTCCCATCTCCACAGAGGAACTCTGGAGCTCTGTCGGGTTCTTGGTCACCTTCGACCAAGGCCCTCCACCGAATTGGTCTCAGTTTGGCGGGCGGCCAGCTCTAGGAAGAGTCCCGGTGGTTCCAAACTTCTTCCATTTAAGAATGATGGAGGCCGCTGTGTTCTTGGAACCTTCACCTGCAGAAATCTTTTGCTACCCTTCCCAGATCTGTTGCCGACACAATCCTGTCTCGGGAGCTCTACGGACAATTCCTTAGACCTCATGGCTTGGTCGGTTTTTGCTCTGACATGCACTTCAACTATATAGACAGGCGTGTGCCTTTCCAAATCACTGAGCTATTATATAGCTCAGCTAAATGGCATATATTATATAATTAATTTCCGTTGCCATGGTCTTTGAAAATGCTAATTAATATGGCAATGTATGCTGCAGGAATAAATAGGCATTTATGTATGATGATAACCACTAGCTATGTAACCATAGACTATCTGATATCAGAAGGTTTATCATTAATATCCTTGGGTAATGAGTAACATTGTTTCCAATCTCATAACAACCATCAGTTTGTTCATCGTGGGCAAATATCTTTGCTGGGTTTGATTTTCATATTGGGCAATCATTCGCTAAGCCAATTTAGACAGAGAAAGAGACTTCTCACTAGGGTAAAAAACAGTCACACAATGGAAGTACAGTCACCCAGCACAGAAATAACCCATGAATGTGTTAAAAGTCCTCAATCTCCTTGCAGAGTAACACTAGCTTGGCAGCTAGCATGTCGGCTCAATAACAATGTTGCTGTACGTTTATAATTGTACTATTCGGTCTCTTTTACCTAGCTATCCTAGTATTTCAGTATCAGTGTCTAACCGTGGTGTGTCTATAGTAGACATCTTGTGCGTGAACACACACCTGTTTGGGAACAAAGAGCACAGTGGGTATAGAGCTGTCCAACCACACCTGACCTGTGCACATGGGCTCAGTGTCTCCTTATAGGCAGACAGACCGAGACCACAGACTGGCACCACAGCACAGATCCCAGAACAGCTGAGAAAGCCCCCATTAATCCAAGCAGCCCCAGCTCCTGCCAGCTGCTCCAGCAAGCCCCTGACCTCATGACCTCTGTCAGCTGGCTGGGAATTGGTTATTGGTAACTGGCACATTGCACACACGCAAACACACAGTCTTGTCTTGTTAGGCCTCCTGACTCTAGCAACTGTCGGTAGTGTGTCACTGTCCATTCGTCTGTCTGTCCGTCAGCAGTGCCACCTCACGTCGCCACGCTACTCCGGCGTTACGACCACTCCACACCTTCCATCTCTGGCGTCCAAATATTCAGGAATGCCAGCCTGCCCCCTGAAGGTGTACAACACCCCCCCCACAACATACACAGTGGAATTTGGGACGTACCCATATATACACGCAAACAACTATACTGTTCCCCGCTAGTTTATTTTCAGCTCCCGAGGGCTTACTCTCCATCTTCAAGAGTCAGATTCCCTCACCACCAAAGGGGATTGTTAGCTTTTAAAGGACAGACAAACACACAGTCAAAGTCACGCACACATGTACACATGCAAACACACCCTTTGATAGCGCACAATTCATGTGTTTTTGTATCATCTCCATGGAGACAATAGAAACAATAGCATCCTGCCAGTCAGTAGTATATGTCTGTCTATAGTGATACACTTCACCCCAAACCTCCCCTCCCCAATCCTAACCTTAACCATTAGTGGGGGAAATGCTAAACTGATCCAAGATCAGCGACTAGGGTGCAACTTCACCCTACATCCCATATAACCTTAAAGGGGAAACTGGAAAAGGGGTTAGTTGGTGTAAATTACAGGCCACCGTCCCACTTATAAACACCCAAACACACCCCAGCTAATTAGCCTGCCTAGATAAAACACATGACGATCACGAGTGCTTCTTTCCTAACAAAAACTGCTGTGTAGATTGAGTGTGTGCTGTGCTATAGCTCAGAGTGTGTGCACCCGAGCGATACATATGCACTCGAGCACACACACACACCCGCACCCTGGAGTGACAGGGCAGAGTGGGGCTGGTACTGTATGTTTTGTTTACTATAAAAAGGTCCACTTCAGAAGGTTGCTTGTGTGTGAGTGTGTGTGTGTGACGCTCTGCGAGTCTACCCATCCCCACAGTGAAAGCATCTCATCCTCAAGGAATTAGTATAGGTCTCTAAATACACTGACATGGCACATGACTATCCTTCCCCTCACCCCTATTTGTCACACATACTTTCCACCTACTATTTTCCCATCCTACTGATGTATTTTTCTCTTTATTTAGACAGTTAGGAATGTAGATGTAGGCTACAGTTGTAGAAGGAAGAATGTGAGAACGTGTTTGGGGTAGGATTGGATTCCATGTTGCTCCTGGACAAAAACGTGCTTGGTAGACTGCAGCACTACTGCTACACCACACTGCTTTCCTACCTCTTGGTTCTTGGGGACAGAGGGGTGCACGTTTGTTCTAGTCCAGCACTAACACACCTGATTCGACTTATGAAAGGCTCAATGATTAGTTGGGTCGGGTGTGTTAGTGCTGGGCTAGAACAAATACTTGCACCCCTATGGGTCCCCCTCGAGGACCAGGATTGGGAGACACACACCGCCATGAGGACAGTGTGAGAGCCAGGAGACACGAGAGAGCAAGTTCTCCACAGTGGTGGTGGAGGGGACACAAGACTGCGCAGGACACACAAACTCTCAGAGCATGCATGACAATTCACTTTAACAGTACTTCTCCCCTTCCCGAAACAGGCCGGTGCGGGGGAGCAAACTTCTTCACTACACCCACTAGGCAGCCACACAGAGACTAAGTCCCAAATGGCACCCTATTCCCTACATAGCGCACTACTTTGTATGTATGGAGTAGGGTGACATTTGGGACACATCCAGACATCATTCCAGTCCACCCCCTTCACATGGTTCCACTTTAGCCTGGAATTATCCCCCGACCCAAAGACAAGATCCTCGCCTTAACTCCTTTTTCATTTTGACCCGATTTACGAGGCTAGCTAAGGGAGGCTTCCGCCTGGGCCCCCTGGCTGCGTTTAATTCCAGGAAGATGTTCCCTCCCTTTCTGCCTCGTTCACTCCCCTTCATGGATATGAGAAAACTGGTGTGGGTGTAAAGCAAACAGCTCCACCCAGTTTCCACCATATTGCTTTCACATATACAGTCCCTATCAGATCTGTGAAGGCGAGTGAATGAAGGCAGAAGGGAGGGAACATGTTCCTGGGATGAAACGCAGCCCCCCTCTCCCAACTCCTCCCCTGCCTGTCCTCTGTCTTTCCTGGGTCTCCTCTTCAACTTACAGAAAAACAGACCACGCATTGAAATAGAATAACAGAGCATTGGCTTGAATGGGAATGGCCATTCTAGTAATTATATTTCTATGAGCAAGAGCCTCTCTTTTCACTGTTGAGATTCTGTCAGAAGAGTCCATGACTGGTTCCAATGGCTCACTGAGTTAGAGCATGGTGTTGGCAACACCAGGGTTGTGGGTTCGATCTTCTAAAATGTCCATATTATTATACAATAACTACAGGAGTCAGAAAGTCTCTATTGAAAGAATAGGAATGGGAGCCAATGTACTGGCTAGCCTGGTAGTTCCAGATTGGTTTGTGCCGTCTTGCCAAGTCCTATTGTCGTCAACTAACATCTACGACCACCTAGCTATGTAGTGGTGGCTGGTAACTGACTAAACATCAGGCTAAAGGAAGGTGTTAAAAGTGTATCTTACCTCTGGTGTCTCTCCCCTTTGTCCCGCTCAGGTCAAAAGGTCAAATGAAGCCAACGGCAACAGTCAGGACCAAGCTTTATGTCCTGGAGAGAAGAGAGAGAACAGGAGAAAAAAATATCTATCAGATTTGATTCACCATCTATTTGTGTTTTAAAGTGGAGACAAAAAAAGATGGGACCTATGGATAATGGTCCCATGGCAAGGGCCATTACTGAGTGAAAAATGGGACCAATGGATCGATGGTGCTTGTTCTCATAGTGCTGTAGAGAAATCGCATGGACTGCGTCGCTGTACACACACAGAGCGAGAGATCAATCTCAACGTCACAGGGATTAGCTTCAGAGCATGCCTGGGTGTGGGAGCACTCTTAGAAAGACACACTGGGCTGAGCAATTGCATCAAGCTAAGAAGCTAACACACGCACTATGGCAGCTTATGTGACAAAACACACACACATAAATGAGGAGCAATGAACTTCCACAGGCAGACACTCACATTGAGTCACAGACCAAACTACAAAGCTAATCAAAACCCTGACTCGCATTACGATTCACAAATCCCTTACAGTGATTCAGACTGATGCAGATGAATCACAACCAAATATGTCTCATGTCCAGAAAGAATGCCGACTCATATGTTAAACATGATTCAAATGAATCATATAGATGGAACATTAGGCTCATGTAAAACATGCTGACTCTTGGCCTGGCTGGTCTAGCGGTTGTGCCACAACCTCTATCACACGTCTACAGTGTTGGGATAGGTTTGAATCCGGCCTACTGCCCTTTGACACAACCTCTATCTTTGCCCAGGGTCTTCCTCCATCTCTATCTGTTCAATAAAGTCCCAAAAAGATATACATTTTTGTTTTTAATGCTGACTCATATGTTACACATTCGTTCAACATGATTCAAATGAATCACATAGATGGACCATTAGCCTGGTGTGAAAAATGCTGACTCGTTGTGTGGTGAACATGGCCACACGGTTGGTGTTTGTTTGCCTCGAGTACACACACTCTAGCCTTGGCTATCCCAGCTGGCCTCAGCTGTCCCTTTGTAGAACAACTGTGCAGACGGACTGTCCACACGAAGCATGTGGCTCCCACTCAAAACACAGGGGGGGTGTTCTTTCACAGTGTGTGTGTGTGTGTGTGTGTGTGTGTGTGTGTCTAATATACACACAGACATGAAAACAACTTACACACAAACACACAAAGCCTTTGTGTTAGCGTCTGTT
The DNA here is from genome assembly GCF_020615455.1 of Coregonus clupeaformis. Classification (NCBI taxonomy): domain Eukaryota; kingdom Metazoa; phylum Chordata; class Actinopteri; order Salmoniformes; family Salmonidae; genus Coregonus; species Coregonus clupeaformis. The sequence continues at coordinate 367,414 of NW_025533726.1, forward strand.
TCTGATACTATCACTCAGCTTGACTTACAGTGAGTGATCGCCTTCTCTGCGTGATATCTGCCCAGCAATTATGTGCGTCAGTCAACACTGTGACATTGTAATGGAGCTGACATGTAGGTATGAACAGCTGTAGGCGCTGCAGTAGCAGCCGTGACGAAAGCGGCTGCCGCATCCTCTCAGCACACAGGAAGTAAACAAGTGTGACATCATCCCAGGTGCTAGAGAGGATCCCAGGATCCAAAAGAGCAGGACCTTTATTGTCAATCTCTTAGCACTGGGTGGAGTCCAAGCGCAGGGGTTAAGTTTCAAGGGCCAAAGCCAAGGTTAGAGAATCAAGTCCTCTATTTGGGATAGGGATGAAAAACTCCTGAAAACGTATCACACTATCCACAGTCCTATCCCTTCCCCTCTGCGCCAGTATTTATCCCCTACAGCCACTATGGTTGCACCTTTTGTCTCTGTTGATTTCCATTGAGACAAGTGTTGATGTTGGTGTAGGCTTCTGCCTCCGCCCCAAAAAACGAAATGTAGGGGAAACACTGCCTCTTGTACTGTATATTCAAATCTCCCTGGGATACAGGTGTGTCCTTCTCCCACTCCATACTCCTGCTCGCCCCAATCTCACATTTCCTGTCTGAGCAGGAAGCAGGAAGTGGGAAAGAGGGCACTATGCAGAGGTGATGATGTCAGATGAAAATAAAAACGAGTATTGTTAACAGAGGAAAGTGAGAGAGAAACTAGGACTGTGTGTCCAGTAATGGACATTACCCACAAGAACGCAGCAGGTAGTAAAAGCATTTGTGTGTGTGCATGTGCACGTGCGTGCATGCGTGCGTGTGAACATCCAAACCCGTGACCTCCACCACTCCGATCACATTGTATTCACAGTAGTTAGGACATCGTTACACTGCCTCATGCCCTCCTGCATTATCTAAACTAATGCTCCGTTTACATCGTGAGCATTTCATTACACGGAGTCTTGCCCCGCTACTTCACAGGAGCGCCATTTGAACGTAAACTTTTTTAAAATCAAAATGCAGAAATGCCTAGTGGAACATTTGAAATTTCATGTGCCTTAATAACAAACGGCTATGCATCTGTAAATACAAATATAATTGTTAAATTACGTGGTTTAGCCACGGAAAAAAGACTGGAACCTTCCCGCTAGCCAGGATTGGCTGAGATAATGAGTGGGCTGGACATGCCGAGAGATAAATTCGGATTGGTCAGCCATGTAGCACGCTTCTGTCTATAACATGAGCTGGTCGGAGTATGTGTAGGTAATCCTTTCTAATGCAGCTTGTTTGAAAGATATCACATAGTAGATCTGCATAAGTGTTGCTCTCTACTTTCTGGAGGACTGAGTTTTGAAATCAGTGGAATTAGAGTATGATAGCTAAGGAGATGAAGAAAATTCTGGTGTTTGATTGCAAATATGCAGACGGAGCTCGAAAAGAGAACACACAGAAGACTGTTGTATAAAACACCTGTCTCCGGATTACATCTTCAAACAGAGAGGGGGAAGGTCCCTCCATGTATACTGGTAAGATAGTCTAGCTAGCTACATTTTCAGATATTACACGTTTCGAATTGTCAAAAAGTCGTTTTCATTTCAAGTTCAAAAGTGTACTGTTAGCTTGCTAGCTACATGTCTAAACAAAAGACTGCACTATGCAAGTAACTATTTCAATAGAATGTTTATGATTTCACTGCAACAACTATCGATAGACGTAGCTGGTAAATTAGCCATCTATCGCTGCAGAATGCTGTGTGTAGCCATGCTGGTTAAGTGTGCCTTGAATTCTAAATAAATCACATACAGTGTCACCAGCAAAGCACCCCCACACCATAACACCTCCTCCTCCATGCTTTACGGTGGGAAATACACATCGCGGCGCTCATCCGTTCACCTGCACCGTCTCACAAAGACACAGCGGTTGGAACCAAATAACACATTTCCACCGGTCTAAGGTCCATTGCTCGTGTTTCTTGGCCCAAGCAAGTAATTTCTTCTTATTGGTGTCCTTTAGTAGTGGTTTCTTTGCAGTAATTCGACCATGAAGGCTGATTCACACATTTTCCTCTGAACAGTTGATGTCGAGATGTGTCTGTGACTTGAACTCTGTGAAGCATTTATTTGGGCTGCAATTTCTGAGGCTGGTAACTCTAATGAACCCATCCTCTGCAGCAGAGGTAACTCTGGGTCTTCCATTCCTGTGGTAGTCCTCATGAGAGCCAGTTTCATCATAGCACTTGATGGTTTTTGCAACTGCACTTTAAGAAACATTCAAAGTTCTTGAAATGTTCCGTATTGACTGACCTTCATGTCTTAAAGTAATGATGGACTGTCGTTCTCTTTGCTTAATTGAACTGTTCTTACCATAATATGTACTTCGTCTGTTAATTGAAATGCATTCCAGGTGACTACCTCATGAAGCTGGTTGAGAGAATGCCAAGAGTGTGCAAAGCTGTCATCAAGGCAAAGGGTGGCAATTTGAAGAATCTCAAATATAAAATATATTTTGATTTGTTTAACACTTTCCTGGTTACTACATGATTCCATGTGTTATTTCATAGTTTTGATGTATTCACTATTATTCTACAATGTAGAAAATAGTAAAAATAAAGAAAAACCCTTTAATGAGTAGGTGTTCTAAAACTTTTGACCGGTAAGTGTAGTTGGGGAAAAAGTATTGTCAGCCACCAATTGTGCAAGTTCTCACTTAAAAAGATGAGAGAGGCCTGTAATTTTTCATCATAGGTACACGTCAACTATGACAGACAAATGAGGAAAATTAATCCAGAAAAAATCACATTGTAGGATTTTTAATGAATTTATTTCGCAAATTATGGTGGAAAATAAGTATTTGGTCAATAACAAAAGTTTCTCAATACTTTGTTATATACCCTTTGTTGGCAATGACACAGGTAAAACGTTTTCTGTAAGTCTTCACAAGGTTTTCACACACTGTTGCTGGTCTTTTTGGCCCATTCCTCCATGCAGATCTCCTCTAGAGCAGTGATGTTTTGGGGGCTGTCGCTGGCCAACACAGACTTTCAACTCCCTCCAAAGATGTTCTATGGGGTTGAGATCTGGAGACTGGCTAGGCCACTCCAGGACCTTGAAATGCTTCTTATGAAGCCACACCTTCGTTGCCCGGGCGGTGTGTTTGGGATCATTGTCATGCTGAAAGACCCAGCCACGTTTAATCTTCAATGCCCTTGCTGATGGAAGGAAGTTTTCACTCAAAATCTCACGATACATGGCCCCATTCATTCTTTCCTTTACACGGATCAGTCGTCCTGGTCCCTTTGCAGAAAAACAGCCCCAAAGCATGATGTTTCCACCCCCATGCTTCACAGTAGGTATGGTGTTCTTTGGATGCAACTCAGCATTCTTTGTCCTCCAAACACGACGAGTTGAGTTTTTACCAAAAAGTTCTATTTTGGTTTCATCTGACCATATGACATTCTCCAATCCTCTTTCTGGATCATCCAAATGCACTCTAGCAAACTTCAGACGGGCCTGGACATGTACTGGCTGAAGCGGGGGACACGTCTGCCACTGCAGGATTTGAGTCTCTGGCGGCGTAGTGTGTTACTGATGGTAGGCTTTGTTACTTTGGTCCCAGCTCTCTGCAGGTCATTCACTAGGTTTCCCCGTGTGGTTCTGGGATTTTGCTCACCGTTCTTGTGATGATTTTGACCCCCACGGGGTGAGATCTTGCGTGGAGCCCCAGATCGAGGGAGATTCAGTGGTATTGTATGTCTTCCATTTCCTAATAATTGCTCCCACAGTTGATTTCTTCAAACCAAGCTGCTTACCTATTGCAGATTCAGTCTTCCCAGCCTGGTGCAGGTCTACAACTTTGTTTCTGGTGTCCTTTGACAGCTCTTTGGTCTTGGCCATAGTGGAGTTTTGGAGTGTGACTGTTTGAGGTTGTGGACAGGTGTCTTTTATACTAATAACAAGTTCAAACAGGTGCCATTAATACAGGTAACGAGTGGAGGACAGAGGAGCCTCTTAAAGAAGAAGTTACAGGTCTGTGAGAGCCAGAAATCTTGCTTGTTTGTAGGTGACCAAATACTTATTTTCCACCATAATTTGCAAATAAATTCATTAAAAATCCTACAATGGGATTTTCTGGATTTTTTTCTCAATTTGTCTGTCATAGTTGACGTGTACCTATGATGAAAATTACAGGCCTCTCTCATCTTTTTAAGTGGGAGAACTTGTACAATTGGTGGCTGACTAAATACTTTTTTCCCCACTGTATATCCTGTAGTGTATATCCTGCCTATACACAATCCATAAAGATACATAATCCGTTTACATTGACCTAGCCAGCTCACACCCATCCAGTTCCCGTCCCTAGAGCAATTAGGGTTAAGTGCCTTGCACAGACAGATTTTTCACATTGTAAGCTTGGGGATTCAAATCAGCAACCTTTTGGTTACGGCTGAATGCTCTAACCGCTAGGCTACCTGTCGCCCTATATATAGACAGCCACTCATAGGGACTAGGAGCTCTCCCAGGGCGGCGGTATGGATCCCATTACTAGGGAGCTGATCCCACTTCTTCACTAGGATTGTCCGTGGTTCAGCCTGGAGCGCACCGGCAAAGTAGCACACATGGTGGGAATTAGGGGATATGGAAGGCGTCAGGAATTTCCAACACGATGAACGGGGTATTTCTAAATACAGACGGTATGATTTACAATACCGTAAAAAAATATATATATATATATATATAGCCTCACGGGGGCTGTGTGCTGTGCCACTGCTTATAACCAGGAGTATAAGAAATCTAAGATGCTGTCAAATAAATTATATCCAGCTCTGGGCTCCAGCTATGCATTGGTTTGCTAACTTCCTAGCTAAGTACCTAAAATGTCAAGATCAAGCTTATTGGTTACAGCAGAGACATTCAATCCCCTCCTGGATCAAGATCCCTGTTGCCTAAATTGTTTTGTGCGTTTTTTGTTGCTGAAATAGCACCCCTTGTGTGCACATTCAGTAATAGCCATACCTCGGTATGGTACATTAACGGTATGACAGTATGAAAATCTGGATACCGCTCCAACCCTAGTTCGAATCAGAGTTCAATTATTTGTAACATTGTATTTTTCATTTGGTCTGGCAATTGTCGAACTAACAATAATTCCTAAACAAAACCACGTATCCATGCAAGTAATTTGTTTATTGGACAAAAAATGCTCACGTTAAATCCATTAATTATCATGAAGCATCATTTTTGTCCCAATCTTCATATTACTTTAGCCTTCCAACAACATGCGGGAGGAAATCTGCGACGTGAATAGGCTAGTATTTTAGTAGACTATATCCCACGTATAGCCCATCTCCCCTAATCTGCATCGAGGATGGGCTACTAGTCACAGAATGTTTCCAGAGATCTGAAGTTATGATGGGTGTATTTCCAGCAAATGCTCGCAGTCAAACAACCAATAATAATGCGACTCTGGTTATTTTCCTGTGTTTGGTCGGGACTCATGCGTTCTCACCTGTAGCGAACAGCACCACAGTACGAATGGAAACGGACCGAGACCACCCTTTTTGAGTTGTTTAGTGCACTCGTGCAGATAGTGTTCAGACCGAACTAAGGGGTAAATGCACCAGAGTTCGGAAAAACCTGCACCCAAAACCAATTTGGCGTGAAAGACCCCTCCGACTAGGAGCGCTACCCTACCCATTATTCATTATGATGTAAATGTCCAAACTGATCCAAGATTACCACTCCTACTCAGAAGATTTATGAATATGGGCCTCGACTCTCTCGCTCTCTGTAAACTTCTTCACTTCTGTTGCAACAGGTTCATGTTGGCTGACCCTGGACCTGTGAGTAGCCCTCTGATGCCCCATATAACCAATAGGGACGTCAAGCTCGGCAGCTGATCGTTCCAGGCCTTACTACATTTGGCAGTGTGTAATCAGGATCACCACACAATAAACCAGGCCCCAGCCAAGAGATTAGCAAGTCAGCCCAGCGGGTGAGTCAGGAGTTTGGACTCCGAGAGGCAGGGTATTAGACAATGAGGGTGTGTGTGAGAATGAGCCACTCACACACACACACTAACATGAGGTGGTGTTCACACACACACAAACAGAAACAGAAACAAAACGAATGCACCATGACTGTGTGAGAGTGGTAAAACACTCATATGTACCGCCAGTGAGTGACTAAAGCTACAGGTGGTTGTTTGATACGAGTCACCATCTCTTTTTTGGAGAAAGAGGGGCATAAGGTGAAGTGAAATATCTACAGTAGGCATAGCCAAAGCAGGTGCAACCTTTTCCAATGACATTATTGGCCTGGTTCACCTTTATTCCAAAGCCTTGTGACATGGTTTCAGCAAGGGAACAGCACACTGTTGCATAACATTTAACATTCAGACATTGACCATTATAACTCCCTCTGAAGTTAGGACTACAGTAGTATACCAGGGTCATACGCACTAAATGTAAGAAAACAGAAAAACAGGGAGGGACTACCGAACTTGTTCAATAAGAAACCCTCGTTTTCTGTTGAAAAGCTATTTGCAGAGTGTTCCCTAATGAACACCACCTATTGAACACTGGTATTAAAGAAGCAAAAGCATTACAAAGTGAAACTGCTACACAGCCAAGTGTTCCAGATGTTGACTGTGTGAAACTGGTCAAATGACTTGAGGAGAAATGATGAGAATGACCTCAGAGTTTCCAAGCACGCATTTCGGATGACATCAGTTACACTAAGAGCAGCACGGTCTTGCTCAGACATCTCTCTCGTTTATTAATTTATTTCTCTATGCTCTCCATCCGATCACTAGGGTCATTTTCATTAGGCACCAAACAGAAGAAAACAGATTGAAACAGGGAGGGACCACTTGGACATGTCCAATAGGAAACGCTCAGTTTCCTTTTCTTTTTCAAAACTTTTTTGCAACAGTGTGCCCTAATGAAAGATGACCCAGTTCCCAACCACTGCCATCAGTCTTGTAACTATTGTGTTGGCAACTTGGTAGCTGAAGGTTGAGGAAAGGTTAGCCAATAACCTCACTTTAGGGCTCGGTAAAATGGGCAATGTGACATCCCGATTCTCCACCCTTCTCCTAAACCGTTACACTTGTACACTTCCCTCATGGATTAACAAATGGTAGAAACTCCCTCCAGCCAATGCTTACACCAATCCAATGCATTTAAATCAATGATGGGAGCGGCAAGTGCATACTAAGGCTGAAGGGGTAGAATATTGGGACAAAGCCACTGTTTTGCCTTCTAACTCGTCTCACTTCAAACTCGTCTCACAGGTCCAGAACAAATTCAAGGAAACAGTATTATACAGAGCCATGATTGCATGTAAGTGAACAGCAAACCTGGTTTCAAAAGACAAATAAAGCAACACCTTACGGCACAAGAACTCTACCCCAGGTGAACTACTTTTTGTGTGTATATACTGACATGTGTAACTGATAGATGCAAACACACACTACATGTTAATGTTAATGCACATGTATTTTGTCTGTAATGTTGTTGTGTGTCAGACTCCAGTAGGACTAGCTGTCGCCATTGGCGTCGGCTAACGGGGATCCTAATAAAATTAAATAATTTGACTCCCATCCATATGCGCCTTTGCCATATCTGAAAGTGAAAGCTATTCTACAACAGATGTGAAGAGAGTAATATGTGTAACGCATCTTGCATGTTTTAAATTAGTAATATTTGCTTGGGCTGAAACCAAGAAAGTGAAGGCAAGTTGTACATCTTTAATGGATAATGGAGGATTTCTATTCTATACTGAGCCCAGTCTCAGCTCTTTGAACAGACCAGAGCCATTCCACCTCAAAAAGCACAAGAAAGAGGATTGGCCATTTTTAATTTATAGGATTCATATAATCTAAAAAATTAGTACATAACATCCGATTTGGACCACCGAATTCTTCCCAACAATGAGTAAGACATGAGGAATCCAATAAAAAGTATCAATAGCCACCAAGACCCCCCCACACCCACAACCAGTATCACAGTTCTATGTCTGGCAAGTAGTATGGAGCTTTCCGTTGCAAAACGCGTTTGCTAAAGTGTACCTTTACTGAATACCACCCATGTAGCTAAATGTCTAGGTGCTATGGTAAGAGAGAATCTCCCAAGTACCAAAAGTGCAAGGACTGTTTACAGCCATTGAGCTCTTCAAAGACAGACACACTGAGCATAACCACACACACAAGAAACCCCAATACAATAGAGCAGAGTGTCCCAAAGAAAGACAATTGCACACTAATTTTTTCCTTGAATCACAAAACACATCTACAAAAATGCATGTGTTCATATGACAAAAACAGTTCCTGAGGATTTAAAAGGAATGTGACCAAGAAGAGACCACTCAGGGGAAACAGAGCAAACACAAACTACGGGTAGGGATAAATAGTGGAGGACTTTCGCAGTGGGGTAAAAGTGCGGAAGAGCTAGCTTAATCTGCACAGCTAATGACCTGAGACTAGAATTCCCAGGGTCTGCACACACACAGAAATGAAAATCCTGGTAAATCTCAGACAAATCCTGGCTTCTCTCTACAATTCCATATCAACACAACACACAGTCACGCACACCCTGTGTGATTCTTTCTCCTCGTCTCCCTCTCCTCCTTCCTCTCACGTCAATCTTGGCTTCTCTACCACCCCATACATAAACCACACACACACATACGTCTGTGCTGTTGTCAGTGTTCCATGAGAACCAGCTGAACTCTGGGAGAGGAGAGCAGGAGCACACAGGATGGGGAGGATAATGATGTCTATCCCACCTGGCTGATGGGAGACGGCCCGTTTCCATGGCAATGAAGAAAACATCAGAGGTCATGTGAGGTCACTCAGAACAGAACTTCTCACTGGAGGGAAACAGGACAGTCTGCTTCCCAAATGGCACCTTATTCCCTACATAGTGCACTACTTTTCACCCGGCCCCATAGAGCTATTTGGGACACAACCAGATCGGAGAACCCAGCACAGGCTGGGCTCGAACGCTTCAACTAGACCCAATGGACCAAATCAGTGGTTCTCTTAGATAATTTATTCAGACCTGGATCGTACTTCGTTAGTGCAAACCGTGAGCATAACGCTTTTGCAACGAAAACTATTTATTATTGGACGAGTTCATGTTTCGGTCAAATTTCCCAAACATCCTGTCACATGACACTAATGCCGACACTGATTGGACCACAGGAGGAGCGAGCAGAAGCCATCTGCCTGTAGCTAAGAGGGTGGCCTTTGAGGACACAGGCTAAAGGCGTCTGCACGCTTCCTATCCGAAACGGTTTGTGCATATATGATGACGACATTTTGGTCTTGGGCAAGTTTTTTTTGAGTGGTTGTGCACACATTTCTTTCCTCGAGGCAAGCTGAAGTTCAGAGCCGAAGGCTACACCCCTTCGTCGGTCATTGGTCAAGGGATACTTCAATTAAGTGTTTTGTCATTCAACGATAAATGACTTGTTTTCATGCAACATTTTTCACTTGAGAAATACTGCACCAAACATCTTAGACGTAAAATTGCGCAACTAAGATCTCTGCAAAAACGCCTAAATGAATGACAGATTTCTTGTGTTCCTTACACTGAACTAAAATAAAACGCAACATGCAACAATTTCAAAGAATTTACTGAGTTACAGTTCATATAAGGAAATCAGTCAATTGAAATGAATTCATTAGGCCCTAATCCCTGGATTTCACATTACTGGGAATACAGATATGCATCTGTTGGTCACAGATACCTTTTTTAAAAAGATAGGGGTGTGGATCAGAAAACCAGTCAGTATCTGGTGTGACCACCATTTGCCTCATGCAGCGAGACATTTCCTTCGCATTGAGTTGATCAGGCTGTTGATTGTGGCCTGTGGAATGTTGTCCCACTCCTCATCAATGGCTGTGCGAAGTTGCTGGACATTGGTGGGAACTGGAACACGCCGTCGTACACGTCGGTCCAGAGCACCCCAAACATGCTCAAATGGGTGACATGTCTGGTGAGTATGCAGGCCATGGAAGAACTGGGACATTTTCAGCTTCCAGGAATTGTATACAGATCCTTGCGACATGGGGCCGTGCATTATCATGCTGAAACATGAGGTGATGGCGGCAGATGAATGGCACGACAATGGGCCTCAGGATCACATCACGGTATCTCTGTGCATTCAAATTGCCATCAATAAAATGCAATTGTGTTCATTGTCCGTAGGTTATGCCTGCCCATACCATAACCCCACCATGGAGCACTCTGTTCACAACGTTGACATCAGCAAACTGCTCGCCCACACGACGCCATACACGCTGTCTGCCATCTGCACAGTACAGTTGAAACCGGGATTCATCCGTGAAGAGTACACTTTTCCAGTGTGCCAGTGGCCATCGAAGGTGAGCATTTGACCACGGAAGTCGGTTACGACTGAACTGCAGTCAGGTCAAGACCCTGGTGAGGACGACGAGCACACAGATGAGCAACCCTGAGACGGTTTCTGACATTTTGTGCAGAAATTCTTGGTTTGTGCAAACCCACACAGTTTCATCAGCTGTCCGGGTGGCTGGTCTCAGACAATCCCGCAGGTGAAGAAGCCAGATGTGGAGGTCCTGGGCTGACGTGGTCACACGTGGGTCTGCTGTTGTGAGGCCGGTTGGACGTACTGCCATATTCTCTAAAACAACGTTGGAGGGGGCTTATGGTACAGAAATTAACATTCAATTCTGCTCTGGCAACAGCTCTGGTGGATATTCCTGCAGTCAGCATGCCAATTGCACACTCCCTCAAAACTTGAGACATCTGTGGCATTGTGTTTTGTGACAAAACTGCACCTTTTAGTGGCCTTTATTGTCCCCACACAAGGTGCACCTGTGTAATGATCTTGCTTTTTAATCAGCTTGTTGATATGCCACACCTGTCAGGTGGATGGATTATCTTGGCAAAGGAGAAATGCTCACTAATAGGCAAGTAAACAAATGTGTGCACAAAATTTGAGAAATAAGCATTTTGTGCTTATGGAAAATATCTGGGATCTTTTATTTCAGCTCATGAAACAAACATCGGACCAACACTTTACATGTTATGCGTTATATTTTTGTTCAGTATAGAATCATTCTGACAATTGACTATACTGGTTACTGCGTCTCAAGATGGACAAACAGTACTATTGCCACTTTTTCCATCGAAGCTCTTTTAAAGGGAGTAAGTGAGCACACTTGTTCGGTGCACCAGCCGAACCTAAGCGTGCAGAAGCCTTAACGAGCCACCTGCCATTGTGCTCATGCTATTGATTGATTAATAACTACCTAAGCTACTTATAATGACACTATATATACACAGACAGAGACAGACAGAGAGAGAGAAAGGACGTACTGGGTAAAGAGAGGGGAGAGAGAACATTTCCTTTCATTGTGGGACAACACTTTGCCTCTGCAGCACTTTGTTCATCTCTCCTATGTGGCCTGCATGGCATCGCTTGAGCGTGCCTGCTAAATGAGGACCCAGATATATTCCCCTCAACACAGGCAAGGGTGCCCTCCTTCTGCCTGTTCCAATCAGACGGAACAGACAGAGAGAAGAGAGTCTGAATACCAGCCCTCGAACAGGCTGAAAACATGATCTAGACATGGACCCACAGATGTGTGCTCCCGATCCATTTAAAACATTCAGATAAGAACTCCTGTTCATTTCTTATTGCATAAAAATCAAATGACGCACTACTGAATTACTGTATCCATCAAGTAACACTATGTGAGATGAAAAATACATTGATTTTCTTGTTCATTTCATTGAGTCATGTAGATTTGGTTTCTGTAAATTTCTGTGAACAATTGGTCAGTGAAAATCTGTTTCTCCATCTTGGTCCATAGGAAGGGGGAGCCAGGGCAGGCAGGCGGGTGGCTGCCTTTGTTCCAAAATGGCAGTTGCAGCTGTCAAAGGTCAAGAAAATGCTACATGAACACTAAGCGACCTGTAGAGACAGAAGCCATGTACCAGAACAGACTATAATAGGGGAAACTCATGCCTAGGAATGGTATCACACATCCAAGCAGGGTGGGCCCAGCCCTGGTTGGTATGAGGGTGGTACTCGTTTGGGCACCATGGCGCCAGCTGGCCTTCGCAGGCCCCTACCACCGCCCTCTCCCAAACCCCCAACCCCACCCAAGGCACTGGCAGCAGGGATACCTCCTTCATCAATAGGACCCATCTCAGGTTTCCCTGCCCTCCCCCCCACCACCCTCCAGCCCCCCTCTAGCTCTTCACGGTAAGTTATGAGTATGTTTGAAGTGCCCCCTCCACCCCACACCCCCTCTGGGTGTAACAGATCCTTGGTAAACCTACACCCGTCATCTCAGTGGTGTTGCTGCTCTTTGTGTGGCTCGAGGGCTGCCTTTTGTGCCCAGGACATGTGGTGGGTGGCAGGGCAGAGGGCCTTCTACACGTGCAACACCCCCTCCACCCCCAATAGGAACAGCCTTTACTCCTCCACAGCCTTTACCCCCTTACTTCCTCACCCTCTGTCCCTAGGGATTGAACCAAGTCGTGGGACTGCTTTTCTCATCTGATTAGCAGCTTCACTACTTTCACTGGAACACTGACATGAAAGGCAAGAGGGAGTTATATGTGGCTTCCTAGTCCCTACTGTATAGCGCCTTGTACACAGAGGCCTTTCCATTCTTTTTGTATAGTTGAAATGGGTAGGGGTAAAAAAGATATATGTGGTACCTTTTACCACTAAAAACTACTTTCACTGGGACATGAAAGGGAAGAGGGGGGAGATGGACATGGGAGCAAATAAGGTAGAGAACATGTTTTTTGAACAAAAGTAGTGAATGGGAAAACCATGCAGTGGCTGTAAGCTGTGTGGTTGTTGTTGTGCTCTGCAGTTTCCTCTCAGACATGCAGTGTCTCTCTCTCTCTCTCCTCCCACTCTTCTCCCTCCCTGGCCTCGGGAAACAGTGGAACACTGAACTCCCTTACATCTGCCCTTGAAAAAGAGGAAACTAAAATGACACCAGGCTTGCATCCCAAAGTGCACCCTATTCCCTATATAGTGCACTACTTTTGATCAGAGCACTATGGGCCCTGGTTAAAAGTAGTGCACTACATGGGGAATAGGGTGCCATTTGGGACGCTGACAAGCTCCTCCTGACAGATGCCCCCCCACATCAATGGAAAACTTAAACCATGACTGTGCTGTTTACGTACCCACAAAGCCTGCGTCTGTTAAGTAGGCACCAAATGGAACGAATGGAGTAAAATGGGAATGGACTACCTGGATTTGTCAAATAAGAGAAGCTCATTCCATTTTTAGTTGCAACAACGTTTTGAATCAATGTGACCTAATGAACACAACCCAGGCTACATCAGCCCCAAAGAACACAGCTAACAGAAAGTGCTTTGGCCCTTCAAAATAATGTGGCCACACAGCTGCCGATGTAAGTTACAACGCGATCCTTCATTCAATTCTTCAGAAACAAAACCACACAACCAACCTTATAACATCTATTGGTGAGACTGACTGAAGATCCTGACAATCAATCCAACATCTCAAGTCAACCAGCCCCTACCCCCTAGGCACTTGTGGAGATCTGTGAGGACTGGATAGGTGTAAGCAACAATGATGAAAACTCAATCTAGTCTATTGAAAGGCAAGGTGGAACTACTACCAGTTCTCTCAGAACTCCACAAGTGAATAGGAGGGTAGGGCTCATCTTCAGATTGGATACATCTTTGCTGTGATATGCACAACACTTCACTTATGCGCTCCTTCCATTCTTTCCCTCTGTTATTTTGGCATGACAGTGAAATCCGACCCACAACTCCTGCTACTTGCTGTCCCTGTAAATGTAAACAGCGTTCACTAGAAAACTATGAAACCACCTACTGATAGTTGGCTGTTATCATCTGGCCCGCAACTGGTGTGTATTCACTAAGAACCAAACTGAAGAAAACGGGCCCAAATGGGGAGGGACCTACCTGAATGTGTCCAATAACAAATGCTTGTTTTCATTTTTCCATTGCAAAACGTTTTGCACTAATGAATACACCCATGTTCTGTTGGTGGATTTCCTTTGGTGATAGGACTTCACTGCCCATAGAAAAGTTACTGCTCTGTCCCCCAACAACACAGAGAGATTAGGGCAGTTTCAGTATTTCCGGGGCCTTGTGGATGTACGGTTGGCTATTTTACATGCCTGCCTAAAAATTACCATATGGTCATAAATTGTTGGGACAGATCAAAAGGTGTCATAAGTTCTCATCAGCTTCACCCAGTAGGCCTAATTTCACTAGCAATCTTACCATGTGCCAGCAGAGCTTGTGCCACCTCGCAAGAAGAAAGAGCACACCAAAAATAAACCTCTGTTTTCCCAGCCCTACTAGTGTAAACAATTCCAACCCAACACATGTTTGCTTTGACATTTTAGCAGGCATTGGGTACCTGGGGGCCATATGGCATACAAGAGGCTTTGCACTCTGCTCCTCTTCCCAAGATGACCTATGAACTCTACGGTCAATGAAGGGTCATTAACTTTACAGTGTGAATGTCTGTCTGTAGCTATAAGCGGGGGAAACCCAGTCATACTCTAAATTCTGTGTTTGTCCACAGGGTCTATTTAGCCAAGAAACACACACACACACAGACATCATGCTGTGGGGGGTGCTTTGCTGCAGGAGGGACTGGTGCACTTCACAAAATAGATGGCATCATGAGGGGAAGGAAAATTATGTGGATATATTGAAGCAACTTCTCAAGACACTCAGTCAGGAAGTTAAAGCTTGGTTGCAAATGGGTCTTCCAAATGGACAATGACCCCAAGCATACTTCCAAAGTTGTGGCAAAATGGCTTAAGGACAACAAAGTCAAGGCCTCCTGTAGCTCAGTTGGTAGAGCAGGGCGCTTGCAACGCCAGGGTTGTGGGTTCGATTCCCACGGGGGGCCAGTATGAAAAATGTATGCACTCACTAACTGTAAGTCGCTCTGGATAAGAGCATCTGCTAAATGATTAAAATGTAAATGTAAATGTATTGGAGTGGCCATCACAAAGCCCTGACCTCAATCCTATAGAAAATGTGTGGGCAGAACTGAAAAAACGTGTGCGAGCAAGGAGGCCTACAAACCTGACTCAGTTACACCAGCTCTGTCAGGAGGAATTGGGCCAAAATCCCCCCAACAAGCTTGAGGAAGGCTACCCAAACGTTTGACCCAAGTTAAACAATTTAAAAGGCAATGCTACCAAATACTAATTGAGTGCATGTAAACTTCTGACCCACTGGGAATGTGATGAAAGAAATAAAAGCTGAAATAAATCACTCTCTTACTATTATTCTGACATTTCCACATTCTTAAAATAAAGTGATCCTAACTGACCTAAGACAGGGATTTTTTTCTAGGATTAAAATGTCAGGAATTGTGAAAAACAGAGTTTAAATGTATTTTGGCTAAGGTGTATGTAAACTTCCGACTTCAACTGTACATACATATACATACACAAACCAGTCAAAAGTTTGGACACCTACTCATTCCAGGGTTTTCTTTATTTTGACTATTTTCTACATTGTAGAATAATTAGTGAAGACATAAAAACTATGAAATCATGTAGTAACCAAAAAAGTGTTAAACAAATCAAAATTATATTTGATATTCTTCAAATAGCCACCCTTTGCTTTGATGACAGCTTTGCACACTCTTGGCATTCTCTCAACCAGCTTCATGAGGTAGTCACCTGGAATGCATTTCAATTAACAGGTGTGCCTTCATAAAAGTTAATTTGTGGAATCTATTTCCTTTTAATGCGTTTGAGCCAATCAGCTGTGTTGTGGACAAGGTAGGGGGGCATACAGAAGATAGCCCTATTTGGTAAAAGACCAAGTCCATATTATGGCAAGAACAGCTCAAATAAGCAAAAGAGAAACGACAGTCCATCATTACTTTAAGACATGAAGGTCAGTCAATCCAGAAAATTTCAAGAACTTTGAAAGTTTCTTCAAGTGCAGTCGCAAAAACCATCAAGTGCTATGATGAAACTGGCTTTCATGAGGACCGCCACAGGAAAGGAAGACCCAGAGTTACCTCTGCTGCAGAGGACAAGTTCATTAGAGAGTTACCAGCCTCAGAAATTGCAGCCTAAATAAATGCTTCACAGAGTTCAAGTAACAGACATCTCAGCATCAACTGTTCCGAGAAGACTGCGTAAATCATGGTCGAATTGCTGCAAAGAAACCACTACTAAAGGACACCAATAAGAATAAGAGACTTGCTTGGGCAAAGAAACACACGCAATGGACATTAGACCGGTGGAAAGCTGTCCTTTGGTCTGATGAGTCCAAATTTGAGATTTTTGGTAAGTAAGTGAACGAATTCAAGGCACACTTAACCAGCATGGCTACCACAGCATTCCGTAGCAAAAGCCATCCCTTCTGGTTTGCACTTAGTAGGACTATCATTTGTTTTTCAACAGGACACGACCCAACACACCTCCAGGCTGTGTAAGGGCTATTTGACAAAGAAGGAGAGTGATGGAGTGCTGCATCAGATGACCTGGCCTCCACAATCCCCCGACCTCAACTAAATTGAGATGGTTTGGGATGAGTCGGACCGCAGAGTGAAGGAAAAGCAGCCAACAAGTGCTCAGCATATGTGGGAACTCTTTCAAGACCGTTGGAAAAGCATTCCAGGTGAAGCTGGTTGAGAGAATGCCAAGAGTGTGCAAAGCTGTCAAGGCAAAGGGTGGCCCTTTGATTTTTTAACACTTTTTTGGTTACTACATGATTCCATATGTGTTATTTCATAGTTTTGATGTCTTCACTATTATTCTACAATGTAGAAAATAGTAAAAATAAAGAAAAACCCTTGAACAAGTAGGTGTGTCCAAACTTTTGACTGGTACTGTATGTATGTATGTATGTATGTATGTATGTATGTATGTATGTATGTATGTATGTATGTATGTATATATATATATATATATGACACATACAGACACTTGAACCATTTACTCTGCCTTTTAAGCAGCACTAGTGTTAAAATGGATTGCATTATACCACAACACTAGCAGTGTGCCTTTTCAACAGCCAATTAAACCTCTCTTAACCCCTAAAGATGATGAAAGAAGAGACAACAGAGCAGCCGATAAAACCCTTAACCGCTGGTCATAACAGATGTTGTCTTTGTTGGGTCTAAGCAGGCATATAGGAAACCTATCTTCCACTATACATGAATGAGATGTGCAGTGGTCAAATTAGATACAGCCGATCTGCGCCTAATGAGAAACGAGCCGAAACATGGTGGATGCAAAGTAGTAAACTGCAAAGTGAGCGAGCTCCAACAAAGTTGCCTAGCGAGCAAAGGGCCAAAGGCCGTACGTACGTCCAAAACATGTAGCCTAAATGTGTGTAGAAAGAGAAAACGAATGATAATGTCACAGGAACGAATGGAGATAAATATTTTTCCAACAGAACAGAAATTATTCCAGCTATGATAGCCTACCCACTAAAAGGGCAACGTGGCCTCAGAGCATTTTGTATTATTCTGTACGTAAATCCGAGACGTACGGTATGTGTTAGATTTGTGGATGTCCATCATCCATTTTCTATGATATGTTACGTATTACAACTCATACTGTATGATATGTTATGAATTGCAATTCGTACAATATGTTAAACTGCAAAACATACAATATTATTAATTCGCAAACATAGGATGTTACGAACTCCAATTTGTTGTGGCCAATGTTTGCTAGGTGGCTAACGTTAGGTAGCTGGCTAACATTAGCTCTAGGAGTTAAGGTTGGGAGTTAGGTTAAACGGTTAGCTTAAAGGTTTAGGGTTAGGGGAAGGGTTAGCTAACATGCTAAGTAGTTGAAAAGTAGCTAAAAAGGTAAGTAGTTGCTAATTAGCTAAAATTGCCCATGATGAGATTCGTACACACAAACTTCTGGTTGCTAGATGTTTGCGTTATATGCCCAGGTATGGGACACAATATATCCACAGGAAACGTATAACTACATCAACTTTTCAAAGCGCTGGTTGTCAATTCAGATTTCTATCACCATGTGCAGAACCATGTAAACACCTGCACGAGCTCGGCAAGTGTGCATGTATTTTAATCTTGTGAGCTTGCTTCAGGTGATAGAAATCTGAATGTACTACCAGTACTTTGAAAAGTTAATGTAATTATACTTTCCTGTTGATGCTATCTCACATTCCTACCATCAATAAGGACCAGCCGCAAGAACAACCGGTAAAAGTATGTTCATATATAATTGTATTAAACATTCTGGCTTGTAGAGGTCGTGAGAATAAACTTTCCTGATTCAAACGCTCATTTCTGACAGACGTAGAATTAATGCAATTCAACCTCGCGTTTCCAGGCAACATACTAATTTAGTGTCCCGGATTTACGTTTACTATTATGTCTAGACTGAGACCAGTCTGAACAGGGTGGGGACTCTGGCAGCAATATCGTTGTTCAACGAGGCAGTAGGCCTATCATAATATGTCGCTGAAAATGGCATGACATTACGCAGTAGGCTGATCTCCGTTACACAAATCGACTTTGATGAGAGACGACGATGAAGTCATAAAATGTACATGAAAACATTTTACCCATCCTAGACCATCATCAAATGACATTCATATGAGCAATTCACACAGACAGTGAGTCAGACAGTGCGACTTTGTATCCCTGGCCTGTTCATTAAAAAAAACATTCACCAGTACGATAATCTAACAGCAGTTGTCCAGTAATCTGTTTCAATAGGTCACTGGCCAGCCACACACACCCTTTATGCAAGGAGTGTTCAATGGCCGCATAAGAACACCACAAAAAGCATATAACTCCTTCAAACAGACCACTAGCTTTGACGTCATAGCGTTTATAAAGGTAAATGTTTATCTAGAAACATAGGCATTCTTACATTTGAGGTCCTATACGACTAACTACCCTTCCTCCACAAATAATTCACACCCAGCAGGCTATCAATTCCCCCGTCTCTCGGCCCCTTTTTCATGGGGACACTACAATAAGGAACACCTAGGCTGGTACATCATAACTCGTTTAAGGTATTTTTGTTAAGTAGATTGTTATGTTTTATTAATACAAAAATCCTAAAACACATCTGAGGGTAAGAAAAGCTGATTTCACAATCCACTTACAGTCTAATTGGGATTTAACAGCGGCTCCTCTTCTGTGTTCCCCCAATGGATGATGAAAACCAAACGCAGTAATCACGGTATTTGTTCCAAATACCGTGATTTAATGGTCCAAATAACACGTTTCGTGAATAAGTTTAAAGAATTGTAGTGCCCGCTGTCCTCATCTTTTTAAACTAACCATTTCGCCTGCAAACACATACATATTCCCAGGATTGTTGCGCGAGGCACGCTATGCGTCTCCTGTTTCCTGTCCAGCCCAGAATTGGGCTCGACTAATCAACAGCGCTATCCTGGGAGTAAGCTAACGCCTCAGTGTACTAGTGTGCAACTGCAGCCCCTGCATACGGGGCGTTCCTGCATTTGGGCGCACCTGCAGGAACGCATCTCTCGAGTTTCCTTTGGTTCTTTCTGAACACCCCCCATAAAGTTAAAGAGCTAATTAAGAAGGAATATCGTAGTAATTTGTAACAACGTTAGTAGCAAAATTCGGGTTTCCTCAAAATAATAATAATTGCAAGCTATGACATAATAAAGGAATTTGAATATGTGGCAAGAGAAAAGATCATTCGCCCTTATTAAACTTCGACAGATCAATGGAGGTCGATTTAACCCATTTGACTGCTATGATTTAAGCAATAAGGCACAGGGGTATGGTATATGGCCCATATACCACGGCTAAGTGCTGGATACAGCCGTTAGCCGTGGTATATTGGCCATATACCACAAATCCCGGGTGCCTTATTTCTATTATAAACTGTTACCACTGTAATTAGAACAGTAAAAAGTAACGTTTTGTCATACCCGTGGTATATGGTCTGATATACCACAGCTTAGCAGCCAATCAGCATTCAAGGCTCCAACCAGGTTTATAAATGTAAATAAATCCCCTTTTCTGCATGTGCATAACTATAGATACATTTGACAGGAGAGTTTGACTAATGAAAGTTGGAGAGAGGATCTCGAAATTTGAGCAAGAAACACTTGGATGAAAATAAAAAAAACAGTTAGGCTATTTTCTGGCAATTGTGCTGTTATTTGCCAGATGTTAAGACTACAAACCGTTATAAATGGCCCATTTGCGAGATTGACTTGTCATTTCAATAGGCACAGGCTACAGACTAAAATCTGGGTTTATGATTGTAATTACATTTTGCCATAGTTTGCTTAGCTAAAGGCAGGTAGTCTATAGCCCCTGATAGGCCTACATCTCATTTCAGATAGTCTACAGTAGCCTAGACAAGATGTAAACTGAATGATTTAGCAGCTTGCTTAGTTCAAATTAACAGACTAATTTATTCAACATGAATAGCCAGGTGATTTCGCAATAAGAAGTGCTTGTGTTTCCCAATTGCCTGCTGGAATTGGCTACTGAGGATGGGGTCATAATTTCCAATCACTGAATTAAATATTAATAATATGTATATTAACCACAGAGGTTGGTGGCACCTTAATTGGGGGAGAACGGGCTCGTGGTAATGACTGGAGCGGAATTGGTGGAGGGTATCAAATACATCAAACACATGGTTGCCAGGTGTTTGATGCCATTCAAATTGTCTCCATTCCAGCCATTATTATTTACATTTACATTTTAGTCATTTAGCAGACGCTCTTATCCAGAGCGACTTAAGTTAGTGCATACATTTATTTTTTTTTATACTGTCCCCCGTGGGAATCGAACCCACAACCCTGGCGTTGCAAACGCCATGCTCTATCAACTGAGCTACATCCCTGCCGGCCATTCCCTCCCCTACCCTGGACGACGCTGGGCCAATTGTGCGCTTCGCCCCCATGGGTCTCGGTCGCGGCCGGCAACGACAGAGCCTGGATTCGAACCAGGATCTCTAGTGGCACAGCTAGCACTGCGATGCAGTGCCTTAGACCACTGCATCGCAGTGCTAGCTGCGGTTCTCCCCTCAGCAGCCTCCTGTGATAAGAACTGAATATGCTTGTCAACAACAGCCAGTGTTTATTTTTTAGTAGTAGCCTAATCTGACTACTGTTACCATCAATCTAATGCGTTTATAATAACACAAGGCTACAACAACAAACTGAAGTCATAGACTATTTAATAAATTGGTTTGCCAGCTCCAGGTAGGCTACACATGTGGCACAAATTGATTTGCAATGACTCCAGTGATATCGTTATTTCAACATATTTATTGTATCAAATGTTAGCCTACAATGGCATATACATTAATAGGCTACTTGATGGCCAACAGAGGCAAATGTATAATTCTCCACATTTAGCCTAATAATGTCAGTATCATTGAGGACTTTTCCCCATAAAAAGAACCACACGAGGGAGTTTCATAACTTCCATTTCAGCCCCGAGACCTAAGAACTGAGCATGCATAAAGCACTTCGCTTGATACCGTTTTCTTTAAGCAGTCAACATTAGAATGCAGTTTAAACCACCTCCGAGCGAATTTATCTAATGAGCCCAAAGTTGTTTTCCAGTGCTTTGTCTCCATTCTTCTTGATGTGCATTCAGTTCTAGCGTATTAATATGTTTTATATTAAAAGGGTTGGAAATAGCTGTCTCCATAATGATAATCGCGCTCCTCTTGCTAACGTGAGTCAGCTAACTAACTGTGGTGCTCTCTCAACACACACACACAAACACACCTCCCCACCACTCACTCGCACAGCAACAGCCTGCCTCAATGCCTGACAGTCAGCAGCAGGTCACAATGAAATATATATTTTTAAGAGAAATGCTATGGCGGCCGCGGTGCAAATTAGAAATAGCCCAAAAACCCACAACCCGCGGCCAATACATTTTCACCCGCGATTTCGTTTTCAAAGTAGCCCAATTTTAACGGGAAAACCGCAGAACATGGAAACACTGCCCCCATCGACGTTACGATCACTGAGCTTCTGCCAGCTATGGTTGTCGCTGCGGCCTCTTCTTCAGTTGGGTTTATAAGCGGTTGGCATTCAACATCATGGTGCATTACCGCCATCTACTTTACTGGAGCGCCTCTGCCTCCTGCCTATGTACTGGAATCATTGCTTTAAAATTGACCAATAGAAGTACTGTATAAAGAGGGCTCCTGCAGATGCAGGAATGCCCACATACAGGAACGCTCCGAATTGCGGGCTGCAGTTGCACCCTTCTAAACCAGACGGCTGAAGAAGCCAATGCCATGTAACAGTTAATGTGATGGTTATGCAAATTCATATGGACAGATTCATTTTTGTCTACCTCATCCATTTTCCTGTCTGGTTAGAATTAAAAGCAAGTTCCTATTCTACCAACCCCAGACCGTTGACAGTTAGTTGTAGGATACTGCAAGTTTACTATAACCATTGACCATTACCTCATTAGGCTATATCTTTAAGTGGGTAGCCTAATAAAAGTGAGGAACCAATGGTGTACAAAGGACTTATGTGATAATAAATATAACATATATGTGCTGATAAATAATTTGTCAAAAGTTTATGAAAGTGTGTTTAAAATGTGTCATACAAATATAATTATCAACAGGCAGAGATACATCTAAACGAATTATGCCACCTAGTGGACAATATTGCCATGACATCATGCCATTTAAAAAATTCCTTCTCCCTGGCTCTGGGCCAAAGAGAGTAATTTGATTAGCTGAATACTTGAATCTGGGTGTGTCAGGCTGCATTTAGACAGGCAGCCAATTCTGATTGCTTTTAACGAATCAGATCTGAAAAGTATCTGATGTGAAAAACATGATTGGTCAAAAAGACCAATTAGTGGAAAAAAATATCAGAATTGGGCTGCCTGTCTAAACACAGCCTGACAGTGCTGGGCAAGCACCAGTTGGCTCTGGTTTTGACACAATCATCATTTTCAATCTGTGATGTTTTTGACCCATCAGTGACCTTTACTACTGCTCTCTCTGACATGTCAGGCCCTCAGTGTTTCAGAGAAAGAGATGAGTAGATATTATGCTCAACATAATGGGGTCCCCAGTATTGCAACCATCGAGGCATAAGATAACTGCGCAAAGCAGATATAAGGCTAGTGGTTTGTCACAACACATCAGCAGAGACAGAGTGTGTACAATGGTTTCTGTCAGCAAAGCTGAACATTCTACTGGCTGTTCTGATCAGAACCATCCATGCTGTCAAAGAAATAAATGAAAAGCAGAAGTTAAAACACATGGTCTAGACCAGGGTATTCAACTCTTACCCTACAAGGTCCAGAGCCTGCTGGTTTTCTGTTTGCTCTGATAATTAATTGCACCCATCTGGTGTCCCAAGTCTAAATCAGTCCCTGATTAGAGGGAACAATGAAAAAATACAGTGGAACAGGCTTCAAGGTCCAGAGTTGAGTTTGAGGGGTTTAGAGCAGGGCTCTCCAACCCTGTTCCTTGAGAGCTACCCTGTGTAGGTTTTTGTCCTGATTCAGTATATTAACCAGCTAATTATTAGAATCAGGTGTGCTAGATTAGGGTTGGAGTGAAAACCTACAGAACGGTAGCTCTCCAGGAACTGGTCTAGAGAGTAGGGGCCTGTTGCACAAAACTAGGATAAGGGATTAAGCCAGGATATCTTGGTGATCTGGCTCAATTGATCCGTAATCCGGTTGCACTAAAGATGGATAGGGGGCAGGAGGATATGTTATGGTATAAATTACCATGGAGATTTATTCTGTGGAGCTAGCCTGCTCCAGACCAGGCTAAATTCCAGGATCTATTTAATCTCATCCCTAATGTCAGTCAGCAGTCACCACAAATGGAAACCAATAGTTATTTCACTGCTCACTATACATTGTTATCACATATAACTAGACCCACTGTCATTATTTAAACGTTTGTGATCATTAATTTCAATGATTTTGGATAAAAATGATTTTTTAGATGATGTTGCTATCATTAGATAATTTACAGTTTCCCATAGACTATAAGGCTATATATATAAAATGATAGAATATTAGGGCCACAGAGGGGAAAAAAACACAAGTCATAATATTGTAACCAGTTGTTTTAAAGGAGGACAGTTGTTAAAATGACAGATGTGGGGCATTTCGTGAAATTGTACTTCAGTATGGTTTCATAAACAAAGACATGCTGATGTGCCAGAATATTAAGTATCACATTGTCATAAGTATCAAAACTGTAAAAACAATATGTAGCTTTTCTGCAGAAAGAACCAGCCTCATAAATTTATGACTTTATCCTTTTTCTTCAGTGTGGCCCTAGTACTCTGTCATATAAACAAATAACATTCCATATGAATATAAAAAACACAATGTGTAACATTATGTTCCTTTATTGAATAAGGACAAAACAAAGCAGGTAAACCATCAGCTCCTTTCGAAACTGAAGTCACAGTGACTCTACAAGATGGAAAGCACAGAATCCAAGCATATTATACAAAATGATACATACACATTCAAAGGTCTGTATATAACACACCCTGCATGTCTGCACACTAAAATAAATGCAGGACAAATCCATACACATCAACTGAACAGACAAATGAATGGATGCAGTAGCCTCCCTGCAGCCTTGTATTACACACAGTATACCGCACAAACATCATAAGAGGCCAAATTCGTAAAAAAGAACCCAAAAAAACCCAAATTCCTCTGCCACCGCGGGACATATTTAACCAAAATTGAAAGCACACATACTAACTAAAATAATTCAACACATATTGGTCCCTCAGCAGCCGACCACTGTCGTCATCAGGGAAGATTGCCGGATTGTCCCAGTCCATGGCTGGTGGCACTCTGGGGGGCCCTCTCCTTCCTCAGGCAGGCCACATTGTGGAGGACAGCACAAGCCACAGTAATATCACATGCCCTAACAGGGCTGACCCTTAATTTGTGAAGGCAGTGAAAGCGTGCCTTCAGGAGGCCAAAGGTCATTTCAACTCTGGCCCTGGTCCTGGCATGGGCATGGTTGTAGGTCTGCTGTGCTTCCTGGGGTCTGTGAAAGGTGTCAGGAGAAAAGGCTGGCAGCCATACCCCTGTCTCCCAGCAACACACCAGAGAATTCACCTGTCAACACAAAATCTCATCATATACTACCTCATAAACACAGTGATATTCTTGACACAGCCATGATGGTTATAAATAGGGGGTTGTGTGGCTTACCTTGTGATAGGCACTGATAGATTTCAGAGGCCCGAAAGATTCTGGAGTCATGGACTGAGCCAGGCCATTTTGCCACAACATTGCTGATCACACAGTCAGCATTGCAGACCATCTGAAATCATAAGATGAGGAATATTACACCAATCAATGCACATCACTGGCAATGCAGAGTGTTCGTCAATGGACAATATCAAAAAGTTATGTTCACCTGAACATTAATGCTGTGAAAGGATTTCCTATTCACAAAATCGGCCTCATGGGCACCTGAGGGGCTTTTATCTTATTGTGTGCAGTCCACTGCACCAATGACATTGGAAACCTGTCACTCAAAGTAATGAGTATCCTACTATGTGTTAACAGTTGTCCTGTAATTTGTAGATCCTCTTACCTGCAATCCCTATAGAACTCCTCTTTGATGTCACAGAGTCTTCTGTGGCCAGGGAAGGAGATGAAGACATCTGCTAATGCTTTGATAGCCAGACACACACTCCTTATTGTGCGGCAAATTGTGGCCTTGTTCAGCTGTTCTGCATCCCCCACTGAGTACAGGAAGGCTCCACTAGCAAAAAAGCGCAAGGCCACACAAAACCATTTGCTCCACACTCAGTGCATGGCTCCGTGCAGTGCGGTGCTTAATCCTGGGACCCAGTAGTCTGCATAGATACCTGATGCCATCTGCAGAAAACCTGTATCTTTCATATAGATGGTCATCAGGAAGGCCAGTGGGTCCAACCGGTCCCTGAAGACCCTTTCTCGCCTGAAGGCTCTCCTCAGCACAAGTGCTTCTTCATCCACCACATCTCGCATTCGAATGGGCATGCCATTGTCAGAGCAGAAAGGAACACACAATTTGGGCCTTCACATAGGCTAGTGGCCACACCTGGTGCTGGGGGGTGGGCAAAAGAGGGCGATGCCTTATAACGATGACTTGGTTGTACTGATTGCTGGGAAAATAAAAAAACCTTAGAAAGATGCCACCGTCCTGTGTGCTCACAATAAGAGCTCATATGTCATGGCTCACTTGACTTTACGAGAATATACCTAATTTTTATTTTGAGCTGTGTCATCTTCTTGGAGCTGGGGAGGAAAGAAAAATAATGATTAATACATTTGTGTTACAGTTAGCATACAGTGTACATTGAAGGACATATCTCACTCCCTCTCAAGTTTTTTATTTCAAGGTCCAGTTTCCTAATTGTCCTCTTTTTTATTTCGGACTCCAGTGCAAGATTTTCCATCTTTTTCTTCTTGTACTGAATGTCTATGTCTGCCAGTTCTATTTGGCGCCGGAGGTGGTTGCCATACAACTTTCTGATAGCTTGTGAGCTCTGTGAACACAATACAATTAGCGCAGCTGGAATTTGGCAGGATGTGGTGTCCTTTTATTAATACGCACTATGTTGCCAGGCTGGTTTTCCCACTGTATAGCATCTGGGTCCTGTAAAAGAAATTAGATTTTTTGATTTTGATGAGGACTCCTCACCATTGTAGAGTAAATAGTACTTTCACAGTCTTAACATGATACCTCATGCCTTCTGGAATCCAGAGATGGTCTCCTCCTCATCATCGTCTCCATCATGTGCTGTTGCTGCTGCACTGGGGCCTTCACCCTATCACATTTAATCGGATTCATATTGAAGCTAGTAGACAAGACATGCCAGGCCTACAGTATGCCTTTTTGATGGAGTACTCACTGGATCAGCGCTGGTGCTTGTGCTGGTGGCTCTAACAGGAACTACAGTGCTGCCAGACACTGCAAGGCAATAGGTAAACCAAAGTCAGACAGTCCAAATTGATTCAATATGAATGTGGTTGTATCCCATGTAGAGATGGAAGGACATACCTTGAATGAAGCGGGTGGCATCTTGGGAGGAACCTATGCTCGTCTCTTTCCCCAGGGATCCCCTCTAAGACGGGCCTGCCTTTATTTAGCTCCAAGGCCATGTTCTCTGCTGGGGTAAGGTCAGCCTTTGGTGACCCACCACCCGTGCCTTGTCTGTGGGTATTCTTTTTCACTGCTAAAACAGTACAGACAATGTGTGAGCAGGCACCTTCTGGGTACAATATATGCTTGTGCTTTGTTAAATATTGTCAGGGACCATACCATTCTGCAGAATGTTCTTGTATTTGATTTTGACCTGCTGCCATGTTTGTTTTGGCCCGTTCATGTTTAATCTACACACACACACACACACATTTAATGGAGTCACACTGCAAAAAATTACTTGGTATTTTTGTCTGTTTTCAGTAAAAATATCAAAAAATTTATCATAGCTTTATACAGTGTGATGGAGTTACTTTACACAATTTCACTCATATCTGCAGTGCATTTCAATTAAAAATTTAACCGTTTCATAATTACAGTACAACTGCATTTTTGGAGATGTGAATTACAATATTTGAATTGTAATTTGTGATGTTTCAGCGGAGCGGTGAGTGTGTAATTGTGCACTACTTACGCATTCAGGCGGTCTGCAATACTTTGCCACGCTTTTTCTCTTTGCTTTATCACTGTGGCGGTGTTGCCCCTTTCTTCTCTAATTATATATTTTACCTCCTCGTATGCCTCCATGAGGATTTGTGTCCGACGGGGAAAAGTACGCGGCTCTAGTTGCCATGGTAAATCAGTTAATCTGTGATCTGTGGCGGGGTCTATTGAGTGAGCCGTGAGCGCGCACCTATCCAGGATTGGTTTCACCTGGCTTAATGAATCCGTGTCTGCTCATCCTGGCTTGGTCTTTTGTGCAACCAATTAAGCCTGGACGCACATGTTTTGGCTTCATTGAGCTCAGCTGAGTCATTTATCCCGGATGTCTTAATTCTACTTTTGTGCAACAGGCCCTAGGTCTCTAGCCCTGGTCGAGAGTGAAGACCATGATTAGTTGAATACTTGAATCAGGTGTGTTAGGGATGGGCAAAAATGACTCCTCTATCTAACTCTATGCCTGAAGCGCTTCAGCCTTGATATGACTGACAGTCTGTGTGTGTGTTTGTACAGGGGCAGATTGGCCATCTGGCAAATCTGACAAAAATGCCATATGGGCTGGTTGAATGTACACAGTGTACAAAACATTAGGAACACCTGCTCTTTCATTTACATTTACGTCATTTAGCAGACACTCTTATCCAGAGCGACTTACAAATTGGTGCATTCAACTTATGATAGAACAGTGGGACAACCACTTTTTTTATGGGGGGGTGGGGGATGGGGTAGAAGGATTACTTTTATACTATTCCAGGTATTCCTTAAAGAGGTAGGGGTTTCAAGTGCTCTCCGGAAGGTGGTCGGTGACTCCACTGTCCTGGCGCCGTGGGGGAGCTTGTTCCACCATTGGGGTGCCAGAGCAGCGAATAGCTTTGACTGGGCTGAGCGGGAACTGTGCTTCTGTAGAGGTAGGGGGGCTAGCAGGCCAGAGGTGGATGAACATAGTGCCCTTGTTTGGGTGTAGGGTCTGATCATAGCCTGAAGGTAGAGGTGCCGTTCCCCTCACAGCTCCGTAGGCAAGCACCTGGTCTTGTGTAGATGCGAGCCTCAACTGGAAGCCAGTGGAGTGTGCGGAGGAGCGGGGTGACATGAGAGAACTTGGGAAGGTTGAACACCAGACCGGGCTGCAGCGTTCTGGATAAGTTGTAGGGGTTTAATGGCACAGGCAGGGAGCCCAGCCAACAGCGAGTTCGCAGTAATCCAGACGGAGATGACAAGTGCCTGGATTAGGACCTTTGCCGCTTTCTGTAAGGTAGGGTCGTACTCGCGAATGTTGTAGAGCATGAACCTGCAGGATTGGGTCACCGCTTTGATGTTAGACTGACCAGGTGAATCCAGGTGAAAGCTATAATAATAATAATAATATGCCATTTAGCAGACGCTTTTATCCAAGCGACTTACAGCCATGGTGCATACATTTGAAAATTTTGCTGTATGGGTGGTCCGGGGATCGAACCCACTACCTTGGCGTTACAAGCGCCGTGCTCTACCAGCTGAGCTACAGAGGACCACATGATCCCTTATTGATGTCACTTGTTAAATCCACTTCAATCAGTGTAGATGAAGAGGAGGAGACAGGTTAAAGAAGGATGTTTAAGCCTTGAGACAATTGAGACATGGATTGTGTATGTGTGCCATTCAGAGGGGTGAATGGGAAAGACAAAATATTTAAGTGCCTTTGACCGGGGTATGGTAGTAGGTGCCAGGTGCACCGGTTTGAGTGTGTCAAGAATTGCAACGCTGCTGGGTTTTTTCACGCTCAACAGTTTCCTGTGTGTGTATCAAGAATGGTCCACCACCCAAAGGACATCCAACCAACTTGACACAACTGTGGGACGCATTTGAGTCAACTTGGGCCAGCATCCCTGTGGAACGCTTTCGACACCTTGTAGAGTCCATGCCCCGACTAATCTGAGGCTGTTCTGAGGGCAAAGGGGGTAAAACTCAATATTAGGAAGGTGTTTTTGTACACTCAGTGTATATAAAAAAATGGATTTAAAAAGGTGACATGGACTGACGGCCCATCCCATATGGATTAAAACGTGTAAAATACACACATCACAACCTTCTACCCTGATGATAACGTTGAGTCTCATTTACCTCTGGTACCATTTTTACATTTTAGTCATTTAGCAGACGCTCTTATCCAGAGTGACTTTTTAACTATCCCCCCTCCCCTATTATTGTGGTCCTCTGTAGCTCAATGTGGTAGAGCATGGCGCTTGTAACGCCAGGGTAGTGGGTTCGATCCCCGGGACCACCCATACGTAAAAATGTATGCACGCATGACTGTAAGTCGCTTTGGATAAAAGCGTCTGCTAAATGGCATATTATATTATTAATACGCATAACAATAACACAATATTTTAGTTGTTAGTGTTTATTATGATTTTAGTGGCAAAGCAGAATAAAAAAATCTAAATATGAGGTAAACTCCCAGCAGAGCCTCAAGTCCAATGGGTATATCCTCTGGCGTGTTGATGTTAATGTGTTGATGTTCTCCGTATCCATAGCCAGAATGATTTTGCAGTCTGTGAAACCAAAAATTGTAATTGTACCGATGTTTAACAAAACATGCACACAACAGTATTCATACCTTGGTTTCTGTGGTAAATGTGAATGAAAAAAACTGTTTTGATCATGTTTTTCATACACATACCTTGTCCATAATGTAGAGGCCTATGTGATTTTCATTGAAGAGGTAAGGGAGGAGGATGGTACATGTGATCTGCATAACATACCAATACCAATTGACATATATTTGTATGTCTCCTTGTCTGTATACCTGCAGACACAAACACAAAAGTGAGCAGTTCAGTCATAGTCAAACAGAAAATAGACACAATTCAATGGATATCAATCAACAAAGAGGTAGGAATATGTTGAAGGCTAGCTGCACCCAATACAGCTAGCCTTCAACATATTCCTACCTCTTTGTTGATTGATATCCATTGAATTGTGTCTATTTTCTGTTTTTAGAAAGACTTGCACAAATATGAAAAGGTAGATGGTATCATCATAAAACAATATAAATGTAGATCATATAAGGGACAAACCTTACCTTAAATTGAGGAGATCTTTACATTTTTCAGTTAAGTGCCTGCACCTTCTGTCCTTTCAAATTCAAATCCAAATGTTTCAGTTGGGCAGTTAGGTTCTTGCAAGAACCCCCCACCAACTAAGGAGGTTCCTCGATGAACCCCACCTCCTATGGGGTTCTTGGAAGAATCTTTTGGGGGGCAATTTTCAGTGCCAAGAACCCTAAGGTTCTTTGAAGAACTTTGAGGATCTTAGAAGAACCCTTGTTGAACCCTTCATTTTAGAGCGTAGCTTTAGAGAGGGTTAGGTGTCTATGATAGAACTGGCTAGCTAGCTAGATAGATTATTCCTACAAAAAAATGATCTTATTTTTCCCTCCTGCAGTGGATCCTTCTGGTCTTGAGCCTCAGCTGCCTATGGACAGACCCCATACAATGTAAGTAATCTTTTGTATCATTTAGCTAGGTACACTCTAAAAATTAGGGTTCAACAAGGGTTCTTCTAAGATCCTCAAAGTTCTTCGAAGAACCGTAGGGTCCAAGAACCCCATAGGAGGTGGGGTTCATCGAGGAACCTCCTTAGTTGGTGGGAGTTCTTGCAAGAATCTAACTGTCCAACTGAAACATTTGGATTTGAATTTGAAAGGACAGCAGGTGCAGGCACTTAACTGAAAAATGTAAAGATCTTCTCAATTTAAGGTAAGGTTTGTCCCTTGTATGATCTAAATTAATATTGTTTTCTGATGACATATTTGTGCAATTCTTTCTAAAACAGAAAATGGACACAATTCAATGGATATACAAATAACAAAGAGGTAAGAATATGTACTGTAGGCTATAAGAATATGTTGAAGGCTAGCTGTATTGGGTGCAGATGACTGAACTGCTCACTTTTGTGTCTGTGTCTGCAGGTATACAGACGAGGAGGCATACAAAGGTGTATCAATTAGTATTGGTATGTTATGCAGATCACATGTACCATCCTCCTCCCTTAACTCTTCAATGAAAATCCCATAGGCCTCTACATTATGGACAAGGTATGTGTATGAAAACCATTAACTAAAACAGTTTTTTTCATTCACATTTACCACAAAAACCAAGGTATGAATACTGTCATGTGCATGTTTTGTTAATCATCTGTATAACTATTATTTTTTCGATTCACAGACTTCACCCTCCCTACACCTCTGATGTGAATATAACAGGAAACTCTGTTCAATCACCATGCACTGCAAAATCATTCTGGATATGGATATGGAGAACATCAACATGCCAGAGGATATTGTCACGACTTCTCCGAAGCTGCCTCCTCTCCTTGTTCGGGCAGGCTTCGGTGTTTGCCGTCACCGGCCTTCTAGCCACTGCCACTCCTCATCACATCATTCCATTTGTTTTGTCTTGTTTTTACACACACCTGGTTCATATCCCCTCATCAGTCCTGTATAAGTATTCCCCTGTCCCCCATGACTTTGTGTGTGATTGTTTCATGCGGAGGTGTCGATAGCTCGGTGGAGCTTTATGTAGTATCGCCGGTATTCTAACCATGTGTTTTGTTTTCTCCAGTGTGCCGTTATTACCGCACTGTAGTTGTTTTACGCATTGCTGCGTACGCTGTATTTGCAGAATAAACCATTTATTCTGTGATTTACCCCTCCTGCACCTGACTCCGTCCAAATCACCCGCTACAGAATCACACACCCAACAGCATGGAGTCAGCAGGAGCGGGGAATATGCCTGGAGTCGGGGCGGGTCCGGGGAGCATTTTAACATGTTAGCCAGCTTGGGCGAAGCGATGGATCGGGTTCTCCAGGTCGTCCAGCACCTGGAGAGGAGAGGACCCAACCCTGCGGAACCAGCTGAGTGACGGGATCCAGCCACCCACACTCCAGCGCTCAGAGGTATTCACCTGTCTCGACCGAGAGAATATGACGGGACAGCGGGCGCTGCCAGGGTTTCCTCCTGCAGTTGGACCTCTATTTTACCACCATCAGCCCGGCTCCATCGGGTCGGGAGAAGGTGTCCGCCCTCGTCTCCTGCCTCTCAGGGAAAGCCCTGGAGTGGGCCAACGCGGTCTGGAGTGAAGGAGGAGTTTAGAACTCTAGCGGCTGGGTCCGGGTGGAACGAGCGGGCCCTCATCGACTGCTTCCGGTGCAGCCTGCGTGAGGGCATCCTAAGGGAGCTAGCCTGCCGGGATACCACGTTGACCTTCAACCAACTGGTGGACATGGCCATCCGGTTGGACAACCTGCTGGCTTCGAGAGGACGTCCTGGAAGGGGCCTGCCTGTTTCACCCCCCTTCAACCCGGATCGCGTTCCGATGGAGCTGGGTGGTGCAGCAATCCGGGAAAATGGAGGCGGCAGGCAGGGCACTCGCGTCACCCCAGGTAGCGCAAACCCACACTCGTTCAGAGCCCTCTGCTGCGCATTTCACATCCACGTCCACTTCCCTGATTACACGGTAGTTCCCCAGTGTAAGGCGAGGTCGATTCAGGTGCAGCTGGGAACTTTATGGACAGGTCTTTAGCTAATAGTCTGCGTATTACATTGGTTCCCCTGTCCATTCCATTGCCCATCAAAGCACTTGGCAGTCGACCATTAGGGTCAGGTTTTGTTAAGGAGGTTACAGCACCAGTCACTATGATTACGCAGGAGACCCATAGGGAGCAAATCTCCTTTTATATTATTGACTTCCCTGATTTCCCTGTTGTGTTGGGCCTTCTCTGGCTAGCACTACACGACCCCACCTTTTCATGGCCGCAGAGGGTTCTCACGGGGTGGTCACGAGAGTGTCAGGGTTGGTGTCTAGCTGTTTCCGTTGGTGCAACCACGGTGGAAAGTCCAGACACTACCTCCACCGTGCGCATTCCCCCCGAATATCTCGACTTGGCGCACGCGTTTTCCAAAACGCAGGCGAACAAATTACCACCCCATCGGGCGGGGGAATGTGCGATAAACCTCCGGTTAGACGCTGTGCCTCCCAGGAGTCATGTATATTCCCTGTCGCAGGCTGAAATAGTGGCTATGGAGACATACGTCTCCAAGTCCCTGCACCAGGGGTTCATACATCCCTCCACTTCACCCGCCTCCTCGAGTTTCTTTTCGTGAAGCAGAAAGACAGAGGTCTGCGCCCTTGCATTGATTACCGTGCACTTAATCAAACTACCATTCGCTATAGTTACCCTCTACCCCTCATCTCCTCTGTTATTGAATCAATGCATGGGGCGCGCTTCTTCACGAAATTAGATCTCAGGAGTGCGTACAACCTGGTGCGTGTCCGGGAACGGGACGAGTAGAAGACAGCATTCAGCACAACCACAGGGAATTACAAATACCTGGTGATGCCATACGGGTTGATGAATGCGCCATCAGTCTTCCAGTCCTTTGTGAACGAGGTGTTTCGGGACTTGCTTGGTCGCGGTGTGGTGGTCTACATCGATGACATTCTGGTTGTATTCCGCTACGCGCATGACCTATATGCCAAGGCAGAAAAGTGTCTGTTCTTCCAAAAATCTGTCTCCTTCCTCTGTATACATCACCACCTCAGGTGTGGAGATGGAGGGAGACCGCATTTCAACCGTGCGTAATTGGCCGCCTCCAACCACGGTAAAGGAGGTGCAGCGCTTCATTGGCTTTGCCAATTACTATCGGAGGTTTATCCCAGGCTTTGGCAAGGTCGCAGCTCCCATCACCTCTCTGTTGAAGGGTGGGCCGTCCCGGTTCCGTTGGTCTGCTGAGGCTGACAGGGCTTTCAGTAACCTGAGGGCTCTGTTCACCTCAGCCCCGGTACTGGCCCATCCCGATCCATCATTGCCGTTCGTAGTGGAGGTGGATCGTCCGAGGTAGGGGTAGGCGCTGTCCTATCCCAACGCTCGGGCATGCACCCAAGCTCTGCCCCTGTGCCTTCTTCTCTAAGAAGCTCAGCCCGGCAGTGCAGAACTATGACGTTGGAGATCGGGAGCTGTTGGCTGTTGGCTGTTGTCAGAGCCCTGACCACGTGGAAGCACTGGCTCGAGGGGCGAAACACCCTTTCCTCGTCTGGACTGACCACCGTTACCTGGAGTACATCCGGGGCAGCGAGGAGGCTGAACCCCTCGCCAGGCCAGGTGGGCCTTGTTCTTCACCCAGTTTGATTTCACGCTGTCCTATATACCAGGCACAAAGAACGTGAAGGCAGACGCACTGTCGCGGCTGTACGACACAGAGGAGAGGGCCATAGACAACTCTCACATTGAAATGAAAGCCAGTGAGCCAGCTAAAATTGGTCAGTATATTGCAACTGCATTTAGTACTAGTACCAAGTAGTCATGCTGCCTGACAAGTTGAATGACGCTAGCCTTGATGAGGCCCTTACTCTCTTGGGGTTGTTGTGTGGAGCATGATTTTCTTAGGGTCAAGCGACCTGGCTTCCTAGCCTTCCTCAGGTCAATACCCCCTCCTACCATTTGCTACTCTGATGAGCAGAAGTAGGATAGTGTATGAGGGTCAAAAGCATGTCCTGTTAAGGCGTGAGGGGATTTGTGATAGAGAAGCACAGGTTGTGTTTTCTGAACCGAGGGAGTAGTGTAACGATCCTAGCCTTGATAAGTCTATTAAGAAATCCCCCAAGGGAGATCTCACTCTGGCATCTCCCTTGGGGTTCCTTTAGGGTAGAGTTTCCCAAACCTCTCCTCGGCCCCTCCAGACGTTTCACATTTTTGTTTTAACTCTTAACTGCCACACATGGTTCAATTAGTAAACTAATCATCAAGCCTTTGACTAATTAAATCAGGTGTGGCAATTTAGGCCAGCGGAGAGGGTTGGGAAATCCTATTTTAGGGTCAGATGCCCCAGGGTCAAGCTTCCTATTTAAGGCGGTACTCACCCCGCCATTAGCTGCAATAAGGTCACCTGTTCCGGTAAGGTCCATGTCCTCCGCTGTGACTTTTGATGACAATAATATACAATTAACATGAGGCAGCCAGGACTGGCATATGTTATCTATTTAGATTTTTTTTTACACTTTTACATGCGTAAACAAACACACAACCAAATAGGTACATAACACTTACCATGTGTTGAGGTCTCTTAGACCTTTTTTGTCCAGGTCTTTTGTGAATTATGTACCCTCTGCTGTCCCGCTCTATTCATTGAACAGGGGCAAGGCTAGTGGCAGGAGCAGGTGACTGTCGCTTGCAGCTCGCTCGTTCTGATCCTAAAGTATTCAAATCAAACATAAAAATTACAACACAACAACATTGTGGGTATGTACCCACAATTCAACTGCCCTAAAATATACTGGGAAAATGGGAAGAAATATCACTTACAGCTACATGTTGAAATTGTAAGGCTGTGCAATAGCATTCTCGAAGAGCCTCCTCAAATGCCACCTGTCGCATCCCGCTCTTTGCTCAAGCTCATTTCTCTATTTGGTTGAACATAAACATTATTGTATGTTAACGTAGAAAAGAAAGTACCAGAATGGGTGATCATATACTGTGAGACAATGAAATATATATATATACAGTGGGGGGAAAAAGTATTTAGTCAGCCACCAATTGTGCAAGTTCTCCCACTTAAAAAAGATGAGAGAGGCCTGTAATTTTCATCATAGGTACACGTCAACTATGACAGACAAATTGGAGATTTTTTTTCTCCAGAAAATCACATTGTAGGATTTTTTAGTGAATTTATTTGCAAATTATGGTGGAAAATAAGTATTTGGTCACCTACAAACAAGCAAGATTTCTGGCTCTCACAGACCTGTAACTTCTTCTTTAAGAGGCTCCTCTGTCCTCCACTCGTTACCTGTATTAATGGCACCTGTTTGAACTTGTTATCAGTATAAAAGACACCTGTCCACAACCTCAAACAGTCACACTCCAAACTCCACTATGGCCAAGACCAAAGAGCTGTCAAAGGACACCAGAAACAAAATTGTAGACCTGCACCAGGCTGGGAAGACTGAATCTGCAATAGGTAAGCAGCTTGGTTTGAAGAAATCAACTGTGGGAGCAATTATTAGGAAATGGAAGACATACAAGACCACTGATAATCTCCCTCGATCTGGGGCTCCACGCAAGATCTCACCCCGTGGGGGTCAAAATGATCACAAGAACGGTGAGCAAAAATCCCAGAACCACACGGGGGACCTAGTGAATGACCTGCAGAGAGCTGGGACCAAAGTAACAAAGCCTACCATCAGTAACACACTACGCCGCCAGGGACTCAAACCTGCAGTGCCAGACGTGTCCCCCTGCTTAAGCCAGTACATGTTCAGGCCCGTCTGAAGTTTGCTAGAGTGCATTTGGATGATCCAGAAGAGGATTGGGAGAATGTCATATGGTCAGATGAAACCAAAATAGAACTTTTTGGTAAAAACTCAACTCGTTGTGTTTGGAGGACAAAGAATGCTGAGTTGCATCCAAATAACACCATACCTACTGTGAAGCATGGGGGTGGAAACATCATGCTTTGGGGCTGTTTTTTCTGCAAAGGGACCAGGACGACTGATCCGTGTAAAGGAAAGAATGAATGGGGCCATGTATCGTGGAGATTTTGAGTGAAAACCTCCTTCCATCAGCAAGGGCATTGAAGATGAAACGTGGCTGGGTCTTTCAGCATGACAATGATCCCAAACACACCGCCCGGGCAACGAAGGAGTTGCTTCGTAAAAGCATTTCAAGGTCCTAGAGTGGCCTAGCCAGTCTCCAGATCTCAACCCCATAGAAAATCTTTTGGAGGGGAGTTGAAAGTCTGTGTTGCCTAGCGACAGCCCCCAAAACATCACTGCTCTAGAGGAGATCTGGATGGAGGGAATGGGCCAAAATACCAGCAACAGTGTGTGAAAACCTTGTGAAGACTTACAGAAAACGTTTTGACCTGTGTCATTGCCAACAAAGGGTATATAACAAAGTATTGAGAAAGTTTTGTTATTGACCAAATACCTATTTTCCACCATAATTTGCAAATAAATTCATTACAAATCCTACAATGTGATTTTCTGGATTTTTTTCTCATTTTGTCTGTCATAGTTGACGTGTACCTATGATGAAAATTACAAGCCTCTCTCATCTTTTTAAGTGGGAGAACTTGCACAATTGGTGGCTGACTAAATACCTTTTTTCCCCACTGTATATATAGTAGATTCACACATGATAGAAGTAAATTGGTATACATTGTGGATGGTTGATTATAACTGTGTTATATTGTGCAAAAGCAAAAGCCTCCACAGTTAACACTAAAATGTTTTTGTTATTTATCTGTTTTAATTAATTAACATCTCAGGTGCGAACAAAGGTGGTATTATTATTTATGAACTAGATATACAGACAGCAAAAAAGAGTATTCCAGTTTACAGTTTAAAATGTCTGCAGACACCTGTGTAGCTATGTAATCATATTTCTATGGGACACACAGGCCATAAATAAACTAGCTACGCCATCAAATAACTAATTAAAAGGCAAAATAGTTTATTCTGTTATATGTTATGTATTCTACGCGAGTTATTGTTCATTTGAAATTGGGTGCGGTAATCAACAAAACCACAGAACGAACACAACGGTCAGTTCCGGTACAAATTATAAAACGTCAGTTCCGGTACTACAAAATCTTGGGAGGTTGAGTTTCACAGTCCGTCACTCACTGCCAGACACTTTTAAATCATGAAATAAATACCTCAATAATTTGCTAAAAAGTATTTCATGTGCTTATACTATTGATATCATTGATTGTCTTTTTACATAATTAATAACGGCGAGCAGCTAGCTAAAAAGGCCCAATGTTCACTGGGGTTGCAACCGGAGGGAACCAAAAAGCTAACGTTAGCATACAAGATACTATTGGCCAGAGCTAATAAATATCACTTCCTGTCTACAAGAAGAACCAATATACATCACTGATAGAAATAAATGAGTTTAGAATTATGCGGTCCAAAATACAGAAAATACTAGATTATTTGTCATTTCTTGTCCAATAATTTACCTCATTCTCACTGTAAAATAGCTAACGTTAGGCTAGCTTCAACCAAATAAGCAGTTCTGTTTATTTGCACTAATAGCACAAACTCAGGGCGCATCGAGTTTAAAGAGATTCAGAAGGGGCATGGCATCAGAGGTATCTGGTTGCGCCATAAGTTTGTGCTATTAGTACATAGGAAAAACATTGTGCTAATTTGTTACATATAGTACATAATTAATGAGAGACTGGGTTGATGTGGGCAACAGCTCTGGTGGATATTCCAGCAGTCAGCATGCCAATTGAGCCTCCTCAAAATGTAGACATCTGTGGCATTGTGTTGTGTGACAAAACTGCACATTTTAGAGTGGCCTTTTATTGTGAAGGT
The DNA here is from genome assembly GCF_020615455.1 of Coregonus clupeaformis. Lineage (NCBI taxonomy): Eukaryota > Metazoa > Chordata > Actinopteri > Salmoniformes > Salmonidae > Coregonus > Coregonus clupeaformis. The sequence goes on from NW_025533726.1 coordinate 406,497, forward strand.
GCACCTGTGTACTGATCATGCTGTTTAATCAGCTTCTTGATATAGTAATAATATAATATATAATATATAATAATATAATATGCCATTTAGCAGACGCTTTTATCCAAAGCGACTTACAGTCATGTGCATACATTTTACGTATGCCGGTGGTCCCGGGATCGAACCCACTACCCTGGCGTTATAAGCGCCATGCTCTACCAATTGAGCTACAGAGGACCACATATGCTACACCTGTTAGGTGGAGCGATTATATTGGCAAAGGAGAAATGCTCACTAACAGGGATGTAAACAAATTTGTGCAAAACATTTGAGAGAAATAAGCTTTTTTGTGCATATGGAACATTTCTGGGATCTTTTATTTCAGCTCATGAAACATGGGACCAACACTTTACATGTTGGGTTTATATTTTTGTTCAGTATACAGCGAGGGAAAAAGTATTTGATCCCCTGCTGATTTTGTATGTTTGCCCACTGACAAAGACATGATCAGTCTATAGTTTTAATGGTATGTTTATTTGAACAGTGAGAGACAGAATAACAACAAAAAAAATCCAGAAAAACGCATGTAAAAAATTTTATAAATTGATTTGCATTTTAATGAGGTAAATAAGTATTTGACCCTCTGCAAAACATGACTTAGTACTTAGTGGTAAAACCCTTGTTGGCAATCACAGAGGTCAGACGTTTCTTGTAGTGGTCAGACGTTCCAAGTCATTAAGGTTTCGAGCCTGACGTTTGATAACTCGAACCTTCAGCTCCCTCCACAGATTTTCTATGGGATTAAGGTCCCGGAGACTGGCTAGCCACCCAGGACCTTAATGTGCATCTTCTTGAGCCACCCTTGTGGGCTTGGCGGGGTGTTTGGGTATTGTATGATGGAATACATAGACATTAATGCCTGGCTGAGGGAAGGAGGTTCACCCAAGATTTGAGACATGGCGCCGTCCATCGTCTGATGGGGAATGTGTCCCCTTAGCAGAAAAAACAACCCCAAAGCATAATGTTTCCACCTCCATGTTTGACGGTGGGGATGGTGTTTTATGCGGTCATAGGAGATTCCTCCAAACACGGCGAGCTGAGTTGATGCCAAAGAGGTCCATTTTGGTCTATCTGAACAACACTTTCACCCAGTTCCTCGAATCATTCAGATGTTCATTGGCAAAACTTCAGATGAGCCTGTATATGTGCTTTCTTTGAGCAGGGAACCTTGCGGGCACTGGAGGATTTCAGTCCTTCACGGCGAGTGTGTTACACAATGTTTTTTGGTGACTATGGTCAGCTGGGCGGAGATCATTGGACAAGATCCCTCCCGAGTAGCTCTGGGCTGATTCTCAGTTTCATGATCCCTTGCAACTACGAGGTGAGATCTTGCATGGAGCCCCAGGCCGAAGGAGATTGAAATTGTCTTTCCATTTGAAAAAAATTGACCAACTGTTGTACCTCTCACCAAGCGTTGGCGATGGTTTGTGAGCCCATTCCAGCCTTGTGTAGGTCAACAATCTTGTCCCTGACATCCTTGGAGACTTTGTTTGATGGAGGAGAGTTTGGAATCTGATTGATTGATGCTTGAAGTGGAGTTATACAGTAATAAGATAAAGAACTTAAGAGTGTGAATCTCAGCTCAGATAAAAGACACCTGGGAGCCAGAAATTTTTCTGATTGAGAGGGGGTCAAATACTTATATTCATTAAAATGAAATAATTTATAACATTTTTGAATGCTTTGGATGTTTTGTTGTATTTCCTCACTGTTCAAATAAACCTACCATTAAAATTATAGACTGATAATTTTTTGTCAGTGGGCAAAGCATACAAAATCAGCAGGGGATCAAATTACATGTACATATATGTTGTTAAAATCTATGTAATATATGAATTTTTTCATATGGGATGTGCCTGTTAAGAAGTTTTGTTGTTGATTTTATGGGATTTTCTCTAATAGACTTATCTATATAAGCCTCTTGACTGATGAGTGTGCAACGGCCAGCCCCGCTACCAGGATGGGCCGGCTCGGTTTTTCTGATAGGCTGAGCTGAGGTCAAGCAAACTCAAATTCAAGTAAATCACGGCATCAGCAAAGAGACCTGCTCCGACTCTGTCTTCAGGTAAACAGCCAAGATCATGATTCGGAAAACGGAAAGGGTGCCTATAAACGAGAAAGAACACAATCTACATTATCACCTCACTAAGAAACACCCAGCTTTTTTGGGTGGTGTGATGTCACGAGAGGCCACACAGCTTTCAGCGGGATTGCTCAAGTAGTGCAAGGAGACCAGGTTCAACCAAAACAAGGATTTTATTAAAGGTCTTGGGAAACTAACGAAAGTATAACACAATTCTGTTCTCTGGTGGCTCTTTAAGGGTTAACAGTTCAGGGATGTCTCTTCCACATCCAAAATCATAACTCTCCCTCGCTCAAATAACGTTTCCCCAGTCTTACTGTATTCCACGTTGCAGCTAGTGGCCAACCCAGCAAAACGTCCTTCCAAATGCCCACACGTATTTCCACAGGTGCATATATCCAAAGGTGAGTATTTCCCAAAGGTAAGTATCTCCAAATCCTTATATTCCTCATGGAAGTGGACGTGCAGCACTCTTCTCCTCCAGAGAGCCCAGCTTGAGACCGTGTCTCTTCCCTTCAACAAACCTTCAGCTCATCACCCCCTGATTGGTTTCAGCTGCGTGGGAAGATTGGCCATAGAGGTTGGAGTTCCCGACATACCAGCAGATGGAGCCATAGCTGTCTGGGTTTGCAGCCATCTCAGGGGGATGTAACGTCCCTCCAGGACACAGCCTCTCGTGACATCACACATCCCCCTCCTCGGGACCGACGCCCTCGTCGGGTAAAGGCAGCGAAGAAGGCATCACGCCGGGAGAGGGCGTCCGCTTTGCACGTGGTGCTTGCCAGCCTGCTCTCTCTTCAACTCCTCCACCTCTAGGACCAGGGGACTCAGCCTCCTGTTGTCTCTCCTTGAGTTTCTTACTGAACGCATCAGCCTTGGTTTTAGCAGAGTTTAGCTTCTGTTGAGCAGCTTTCAGTTCCTTCTCTCTCTCTGCCTCCGCATTCTTCATCTTGTTCTCCAACACCTTGTACTTCTCCTCTGCCTTCTTCTGGACCTCCTTACTACTGCGAGGGTCTCCTCACACTCCTCGATGGTCCTGCGCAGCCTCTCCAGCTCCTCCTGTTGCTTGTGGAAGGAGCTCTGTTGGAGTTTAGCCTGGAGGATATCTAACTCTTCTGTCTTCATGTCTAACTGTTGCTTTAACAAACGATACCTCTCAGCGGTCCCCTTCAGACCAGACAGTTCTTTGTCCAGATTCTGTAGCTCCGTCTCTGTGTCGGTCTGGGCACCTGCCATCCCTATCAGAGCCCGGGCGGGAGTGAGTAATTCGGAGGATTGCACCGGAGCCTTCCCAGGATGAGTCTTGCCCTCCGTTTCCGAGGTACTCGGGTTATCCTCTCCTGAGACTCTCTCCAGAGTGGGTAAAAGGCTGGGCAGCTCTCGGTCCAATTAGGACAGGGACGGGGAGGGAATCAACCACCCCCGCCGTCGTGTGTATGGTTCCCGTGTGCTGGTCATGTAAGTTCAGTAATGGGGTATTCTCTGGTGTCCCCATGGACACAGGAAACTGGGAGGACTTTCCCGGGGTCAGACACGTTGGGCCCACCAAATCCCCTTACGCACCAGGGGTGGCCCGGCTACCAGAATCCAGTAAGGCCTCCACATCATGGTGATTCACAGTCGGGCAGGTGGGGGGTCGATCTGGGCCGCCATCTACGACTCCCAAGAGCGAGGCAAAACGGTGTGTGGGTGCTGAGCTGGAGGACTCCGCAGTGGGCATAGGTTCATCGGCTGGTTTCCCACACTGCCAGGAGATATGTCCCATCTCCCCCACACCGGTAACACTGTCGAAGTTTCCCCCTCCTGGTGTACTCTTCTTGGACCCGCCTGGTTTCTGGCTCCCCCTGGAGCCGGGATAAGTCCCTGACGTGGCTGGGTTCGAGACGGGTCCTTTGGACGGGTTCTTCCCATTTGTGGTGGGGCCGCCCTCCTGGGGTCTTTTCGGAAGCATTCAGCATCTCCGCTGTGGCCTGGTACTTTTCCACAGCTTCCACGGTCAGATCAGGCCGTGGTCAGGCCTGTTGACTGATGAACCGTTTTTGCCTCATAAGGCAGGGCGCGTAGGTAACGATCCACCACAACGGCCTCCACCACCGCCGCTGCTGGATTCCTCTGCGGATCCAGCCATTTCCTTGCGATTCGGACAAGTTCATGCATCTGCGCCCGAGGAGGTTGGTCTGGTTGGAAGGTCCAGCTGTGAAAGCGCTGGGCCATACCAAACTTTGTGAGTCCATATCCGCTGAGGATCTCAGACTTCAGGGCATCATAGTCAGTAACCGGTCAGGGCCCAGGTCCCGGACAGCATTCCAGCGATTCTCCCGGTTAGAAAGGCAAAGGGGCTAACAGACCAACCCACTGTTGCTTGGGCCAGGCTTCCCTAGTGGCCGTGGGCCTCAAATGCATGCAGGTATGCCTCAATGTCATCGATGGTAGCTCCCATCTTAGATATAAAGTCACTTGCCTTTATTGGGCGGGTATTTTGACCACCTCTGTCTCTGCAACTGCAACTCCTCTGCCTTCAGAAGGTTGGCTTTCTTTTGCTCCTCCAAGAGAGCCACGGTTGCTTGGCATCTGGGCTTGCTGGCCAGCAACAAGGGCTTTCAATATGTCCTCCATTTCAGTCGGCGGGGAGCCTACGGCCAACTTGGAAAACTGGGTGATCAAACCTTCGGTATCCTCCTCTGACATGCACTATTAACGCTTGAGCGTGCCCGTATTCTCCACCATCTGTGATGTCACGAGAGGCCACACAGCTTTCAGCGGGATTGCTCAAGTAGTGCAAGGAGACCAGGACCAAAACAAGGATTTTATTAAAGGTCTTGGGAAACTAACGAAAAGTATAACACAATTCTGTTCTCTGGTGGCTCTTTAAGGGTTAACAGTTCAGGGATGTCTCTTCCACATCCAAAATCATAACTCTCTCGCTCAAATAACGTTTCCCCAGTCTTACTGTATTCCACGTTGCAGCTAGTGGCCAACCCAGCAAAACGTCCTTCCAAATGTCCGCACACGTATTTCCACAGGTGCATATATCCAAAGGTGAGTATTTCCCAAAGGTAAGTATCTCCAAATCCTTATATTCCTCATGGAAGTGGACGTGCAGCACTCTTTCTCCTCCAGAGAGCCCAGCTTGGAGACCGTGTCTCTTCCCTTCAACAAACCTTCAGCTCATCACCCCCTGATTGGTTTCCAGCTGCGTGGGAAGATTGGCCATAGAGGGTTGGAGTTCCCACCATACCAGCAGATGGAGCCACTTAGCTGTCTGGGTTTGCAGCCATCTCAGGGGGATGTAACGTCCCTCCAGGATACAGCCTCTCGTGACATCACAGTGGCATAAAACCATGATCTGGTTAAACATTAAAGTGCATTATCCTCATGATTCCTGTAACGAAGGCATAAGCCCTGCCCCTGTGATTGTTTCGCTGGGGGCCTGCTGCTGTGTGATGAGCAAGCCACTCGCTCTCCCCCCATGCACTCAGGAGAAAAAGGCATTCTGATCGTGTAGCATTTCAAAATGCAATTGCAGGAAAAACACAGCTTCGTCCCTTTGTCCCTGTTGAAGAGCGGAGGGTCTTAGTTTTCTGTATGTATAAATTGCATTTCTCAACTCTTAATATTCAGCTCAATAGCAACTATTTTACAACCAAGATATTTGATATGGCTTTGAGATATGGAGCAGTGTAGCGTGAAATGCACACCGGCCATTGCAAAGGCATAGGCCCAATAGGTCTCAGGTATTAGCCTACAACTGCAAGTTTTTTTAGGACATTAATTCTCTGTTGGATGAATACAAATCAAATGTTATTTGTCACAAATCGCAGAATACACCAAGTGTAGACTTTACCGTGAAATGCTTACCTATGAGCCCTTTCTAAACAATGCAGTTAAAAAGTAAGACAATTTACAAATAGATAAAAGGAAAGTAGTAACACAATAAAATAATACAATAAAATAACAATAATGAGGCTGCATACAAGGACTACGGTACCGAGTCAGTGTACTGGGGTATGAGGTAGTTGGGGTGATTGAGGTAATAAACTTAGCAAAAAAAAGAAACATCCTCTCACTGTCAACTGCGTTTATTTTCAGCAAACTTAACATGTGTAAATATTTGTATGAACATAACAAGATTCAACAACTGAGACATAAACTGAACAAGTTCCACAGACATGTGACTAACAGAAATTGAATAATGTGTCCCTGAACAAAGGGGGAGGGGGTGTCAAAATCAAAAGTAACAGTCAGTATCTGGTGTGGCCACCAGCTGCATTAAGTACTGCAGTGCATCTCCTCCTCATGGACTGCACCAGATTTGCCTGTTCTTGCTGTGAGATGTTACCCCACTCTTCCACCAAGGCACCTGCATGTTCCTGACATTTCTGGGGGAATGGCCCTAGCCTCACCCTCCGATCCAACAGGTCTCAGATGTGCTCAATGGGATTGAGATCTGGGCTCTTCGCTGGCCATGGCAGAACACTGACATTCCTGTCTTGCAGGAAATCACGGACAGAACAAGCAGTATGGCTGGTGGCATTCTCATGCTGGAGGGTCATGTCAGGATGAGCCTGCAGGAAGGGTACCACATGAGGGAGGAGGATGTCTTCCCCTGTAACGCACAGCGTTGAGATTGCCTGCAATGACAACAACCTCAGTTCGATGATGCTGTGACACATCGCCCCAGACCATGACGGACCCTCCACCTCCAAATCGATCCCACTCCAGAGTACAGGCCCCCGGTGTAACGCTCATTCCTTCGACAATAAACGCGAATCCGACCATCACCCCTGGTGAGACAAAACCGTGACTCGTCAGAGAAGAGCACTTTTTGCCAGTCCTGTCTGGTCCAGCGACGGTGGGTTTGTGCCCATAGGCGACGTTGTTGCCGGGATGTCTGATGAGGACCTGCCTAACAACAGGCCTACAAGCCCTCAGTCCACCCTCTCTCAGCCTATTGCGGACAGTCTGAGCACTGATGGAGGGATTGTGCGTTCCTGGTGTAACTCTGGCAGTTGTTGTTGCCATCCTGTACCGTCCCGCAGGTGTGGTGTTCGGATGTACCGATCCTGTGCAGGTGTTGTTACATCGTTCTGCCACTGCGAGGACGATCAGCTGTCCGTCTGTCTCCCTGTAGTGCTGTCTTAGACGCCTCACAGTACGGACATTGCAATTTATTGCCCTGGCCACATCTGCAGTCCTCATGCCTCCCTTGCAGCATGCCTAAGGCACGTTCACGCAAATGAGCAGGGACCCTGGGCATCTTTCTTTTGGTGTTTTTCAGAGTCAGTAGAAAGGCCTCTTTAGTGTCCTAAGTTTTCATAACTGTGACCTTAATTGCCTACCGTCTGTAAGCTGTTAGTGTCTTAACTACCGTTCCACAGGTGCATGTTTATTCATTGTTTATGGTTCATTGAACAAACATGGGAAACAACCCTTCACAATGAAGATCTGTGAAGTTATTTGGGTTTTTAATAATTATCTTTGAAAGACAGGGTCCTGAAAAAGGGACGTTCTTTTTTTGCTGAGTTTAGTTCGGCCGACAAATTGCACTGATAAATGATGCGGAATAGTAGCCTGCTCGTCCCTTCTGCAGCGCCTGCCAATACATGCTTTTCCCAACCCACATTTTGACAACTGAATGGGAACTTGCCGTTGCCCGCCCCCATTTGATCGATGCCAAACACATTTGATTGACAACTAAGAGATATGCTAACTGTTCTGCTACCTAGCAAAGCGATTCACATTTCTTGCTAGCTAACCAAATGACACTTGCAGCATCTCTAGCTGTAGCCAACGAAAAGCAGCGCATGGGACATATTGAAAAACACAATGAATTTGCTAACCAGACGTAGCCTATTTGTTTGGCCCTTTATAATGTCCACTTATCAATCAATAAAATGTTATTGATAAAGCCCTTTACATCAGGCGATGTCACAAAGTGCTATACAGAAACCCAGCCTAAAACCCCAAACAGCAAGCAATGCAGATGCAGAAGCACGGTGGCTAAGAAAAACTCCCTAGAAAGCTAGGAAGAAACCTAGAGAGGAACCAGGCTCTGAGGGGTGGCCAGTCCCCTTCTGGCTGTGCCGGGTGGAGAATATAACAGTACATGGCTATTAAGGCCAGATTTTTCTCCAAGATGTTCAAACGTTCATAGATGACAAGCAGGGTCAAATAATAAATCACAGTGGCTGTAGAGGTTGCAACAGGTCAGTACATCAGGAGTAAATGCCACTTGGCTTTTCATAGCTGGGCAGGTTGAAATAGCAGGTGTGGTAGAGAGAGAGAGTTGAAAACAGCAGGTCTGGGACAAGGTGGCACATCCAGTGAACAGGTCAGGGTTCCATAGCCGCAGGCAGAAGAGTTGAAACTGGAGCAGCAGCACGACCAGGTGGACTGGGGACAGCAAGGAGTCATCAGGCCAGGTAGTCCTGAGGCATGGTCCATTGCTCAGGTACTGGGATGGGAGGGAGAGAGGAAGATATAACAGACTGACCCTAGCCCGCCACAGACTATTGCAGAATAGATATTGGAGGCTGAGACAGGGGTGGTTGGGAGACACTACAGGGCCACCAACCTACTACCCTGAGACAAGGCTGAGTATAGCCCACGAAGATCTCCTCCACTGTACGAGCCCGAGGGGGCTACAAACCGGACAGGAAGATCACGTCAGCACTCCAACCCACTCAAGTGATGCACCCCTCCCTAGTGACGGCATGGAAAGCACCAGTAAGCCAGTGACTAAGCCCCCGTAATAGGGTCAGAGGCAGAGAATCCCAATGGAGAGACAGGAACCGGCCAGGCAGAGACAGCAAGGGTGGTTTGTTGCTCCAGTGCCTTTCCGTCTCACATTCACACCCCTGGGCCAAACTACACTCAATCATAGGACCTACTGAAGAGAGGAGTCTTCAGTAAAGACTTAAAGGTCGAGACCGAGTCTGCATCTCTCACATGGATAGGCAGACCATTCTATAAAAAATTGAGCTCTATAGGAGAAAAGCCCTGCCTCCAGCTGTTTGTTTAGAAATTCTAGGGACAATAAGGAGGCTCGGTCTTGTGACCGTAGCGTACGTGTAGGTACTGTATGTATGGCAGGACCAAATCGGAGAGATACATAGGAGCAAGCCCATGTACAGTGAGGGAAAAAAAGTATTTGATCCCCTGCTGATTTTGTACGTTTGCCCACTGACAAAGACATGATCAGTCTATAATTTTAATGGTAGGTTTATTTGAACAGTGAGAGACAGAATAACAACAAAAAAATCCAGAAAAACGCATGTCAAAATGTTATAAATAGATTTGCATTTTAATGAGGGAAATAAGTATTTGACCCCTCTGCAAAACATGACTTAGTACTTGGTGGCAAAACCCTTGTTGGCAATCACAGAGGTCAGACGTTTCTTGTAGTTGGCCACCAGGTTTGTACACACATCTCAGGAGGGATTTTGTTCCACTCCCTATTTGCAGATCTTCTCCAAGTCATTGTTTCGAGGCTGACGTTTGGCAACTCGAACCTTCAGCTCCCCTCCACAGATTTTCTATGGGATTAAGGTCTGGAGACTGGCTAGGCCACTCCAGGACCTTAATGTGCTTCTTCTTGAGCCACTCCTTTGTTGCTTTGGCCGTGTGTTTTGGGTCATTGTCATGCTTGAATACCTCCCGACCCATTTTCAATGCCCTGGCTGAGGGAAGGCAGCATTCCTCCTCCTCCAAACACAGCGAGTTGAGTTGATGCCAAAGAGCTCCATTTTGGTCTCATCTGACCACAACACTTTCACCCAGTTCTCCTCTGAATCATTCAGATGTTCATTGGCAAACTTCAGACGGCCCTGTATATGTGCTTTCTTGAGCAGGGGGACCTTTGCGGGCGCTGCAGGATTTCAGTCCTTCACGGAGAGTGTGTTACCAATTGTTTTTTTGGTGACTATGGTCCCAGCTGCCTTGAGATCATTGACAAGATTATCCCGTGTAGTTCTGGGCTGATTCCTTACCGTTCTCATGATCATTGCAACCCACGAGGTGAGATCTTGCATGGAGCCCCAGGCCGAGGGAGATTGACAGTTATTTTGTGTTTCTTCCATTTGCGAATAACTCGCACCAACTGTTGTCACCTTCTCACCAAGCTGTGGCGATGGTCTTGTAGCCCATTCCAGCCTTGTGTAGGTCTACAATCTTGTCCCTGACATCCTTGGAGAGCTCTTGGCCATGGTGGAGAGTTTGGAATCTGATTGATTGATTGCTTCTGTGTGGACAGGTGTTTATACAGGTAACAAACTGAGATTAGGAGCACCCTTTAAGAGTGTGCTCCTAATCTCAGCTTGTTACCTGTATAAAAGACACCTGGGAGCCAGAAATCTTTCTGATTGAGAGGGGGTCTAATACTTATTTCCCTCATTAAAATGCAAATCAATTTATAACATTTTTTCACGTATGCGTTTTCTGGATTTTGTTGTCTCTCACTGTTCAAATAAACCTACCATTAAAATTATAGACTGATAATTTCTTTTGTCAGTGGGCAAACGTACAAAATCAGCAGGGGATCGATTACTTTTTTTCCTCACTGTAATGCTTTGTAGGTTAGCAGTAAAACCTTGAAATCAGCCCTAGCCTTAACGAGGAAGCCAGTGTAGAGAGGCTAGCACTGGAGTAATATGATCAAATTTGTTGGTTCTATGCAAAATTCTAGCAGCCGTGTGTAGCGCTAACTGAAGTTTATTTAGTGCTTTATCCGGGTAGCCGGAAGAGCATTGCAGTAGTCTAATATAGAAGTGACAAAAGCATGGATGAGCTTTTCTGCATCATTTTGGGACAAAAGTTCCTGCTTTTGCAATGTTACGAAGATGGAAAAAGCTGTCCTTGAAATATTCTTGATATGTTCGCAAAAGACAGATCAGGGTCCAGAGTAACGCCAAGGTCCTTCACATTTGTTTTTGAGACGACTGTACAAACATCAAGATTATTTGTCAGATCCAACAGAAGATCTATTTGTTTCTTGGGACCTAGAACTAGCATCTCTGTTTTGTCCGGAGTTTAAAGTAAAACATTTTCCGCCATCCACTTCATTATGTCTGAAACACATGCTTCCAGGGTATGCAATTGTGGGGCTTCACCATGTTTAATCAAAATGTAGAGCTGTGTGTCGTCTGCATAGCAATGAAAGTTAACATTGTGTTTTCGAATGACATCACCAAGAGATAAAATATTGTAGTGAAAACAATAGTGGTCCTAAAACGGAACCTTGAGGAACACCGAAACTTACAATTGATTTGTCAAAGGACAAACCATCCACAGAGACTAACTGATATCTTTCCGACAGATAAGATCTAAACCAGGCAAGAACTTGTCCGTGTAGACCAATTAAGGTTCCAATCTCTCCAAAAGAATGTGGTGATCGATGGTGTCAAAAGCAGCACTAAGGTCTAGGAGCACGAAGACAGATGTAGAGCCTTTGTCTGACGCCATTAAAAGGTAATTTACCACCTTCACGAGTGCGGTCTCAGTGCTATGATGGGGGTCTAAAACCAGACTGAAGCATTTGGTATACATTTTTGTCTTCAGGAAGGCAGTGAGTTGCTGCACAACAGCTTTTTCAAAAAATGTTGAGAGGAATGGGAGATTGATATAGGCCGATTGTTTTTTACATTTTCTGGGTCAAGGTTTGGCTTTTTCAAGAGAGGCTTTATTACTGCCACGTTTAATGAGTTTGGTACACATCCAGTGGGTAGGGAGCCACGTATTATGTTCAACATAGGAGGCCAAGCCCAGGAAGTAGCTCTTTCAGTAGTTTAGTTGGAATAGGGTCCAGTATGTGAATGTGTCAAGAGATACAGGATTAAAAGAACTTGAGTGTCTCCATTGATCCTAGGTCCGCGCAGTTTTGTGATTCAGGACAGCTGAGCAGATTCAAAGAGGAGTCTGTACTTTCCTTTCTAATGATCATGATCTTTTCGTCGAAGAAGTTCATGAATTCATCACTGCTGAAGTGAAAGGCATCCTCTCTTGGGGAATGCTGCTTTTAGTTAGCTTTGCGAAGGTATCAAATATACATTTTGGATTGTTCTTATTCTCCTCAATTAGGTTGGAAAAATAGGATGATCGAGCAGCAGTGAGGGCTCTTTGATATTGCTCTGTACTTCTTTCCAAGCTAGTAGGAAGACTTCCAGTTTGGTAGAGCGCCATTTCCGTTCCAATTTCTGGAGGCTAGCTTCAGGGCTCGGGTATTTTCTGTATACCAGGGAGCTAGTTTCTTATGACCATCTTTTTTTGTTTTTAGGGTTTGACTGCATCTAGGGATTACAAGGTTACATTTAGATCCTCAGTTAGGTTGTTAACTGATTTTTGTACTCTGACGTCCTTGAGTAGGTGGAGGGACTCTGGAAGGGCCTCTAGGAATCTTTGGGTTGTCAGAGGATTTATGGCATGGCTTTTGTGGTCCTTGGTTGGGGTCTGAGCAGATTATTTGTTGCGATTGCAAACGTAATAAGATGGTGGTCCGATAGTCCAAAACATTTTGATCCACAATATTTATTCCACGGGACAAAGCTAGATCCAGGGTATGACTGTGGCAATGAGTAGGTCCAGAGACATGTTGGACAAAACCCACTGAGTCGATGATGGCTCCGTCTGTGGAATTTTCCGTGTGAATATTAAAGTCACCAAAAATTATAATATTATCTGCCATGACTACAAGGTCCGATAGGAATTCAGGAACTCAGTGAGGAACTCTGCTATATGGCCCAGGAGGCCTGTAAACAGTAGCTATAAAAAGTGATTGAGTAGGCTGCATAGATTTCATGACTAGAAGCTCAAAAGATGGAAATGCAGTCATTTTTGGGGGTAAATTGACATTTTCTATTGTAAAGTTAGCAACACCTTCGCCATGCGGGATGCGTGGGGTATATGGTCACTAGTGTAACCAGGAGGAGAGGCCTCATTTAACACAGTAAATTCATCAGGCTTAAGCCATGTTTCAGTCAGGCCAATTACATCAAGATGATTAGTTAATTGACCATAACTGCCTTGGAAGTGAGGGATCTAACATTAAGTAGCCCTATTTTGAGATGTGAGATATCACAATCTCTTTCAATAATGACAGGAATGGAGGAGGTCTATATTTCAGTGAGATTGCACTGCGAAGACAATCAGCTGTCCGTCTGTCTCCCTGTAGCGCTGTCTTAGGCGTCTCACAGTACAGACATTGCAATTTATTGCCCAGGCCACATCTGCAGTCCTCATGCCTCCTTGCAGCATGCCTAAGGCATGTGAGCAGGGACCCTGGGCATCTTTCTTTGGTGTTTTTCAGAGTTAGTAGAAAGGACTCTTTAGTGTCCTAAGTTTTCATAACTGTGACCTTAATTGCCTACCGTCTGTAAGCTGTTAGTGTCTTAACGACCATTCCACAGGTGCATGTTCATTCATTGTTTATGGTTCACTGAACAAGCATGGGAAACAGTAGTTTAAACCCTTTACAATGAAGATCTGTGAAGTTATTTGTATTTTTACGAATTCTCTTTGAAAGACTGGGTCCTGAAAAAGGAGAAAGTCGTAGCCGTTTAATTAACTGTTCAGCATTCTTATGGCTTTGGGGTAGAAGCTGTTAATGAGCCTTTGGTCACAGACTTGGTGCTCCGGTACCGCTTGCCATGTGGTATCAGAGAGAACAGACTGTGACTTGGGTGGCTGGGGTTTTGAAAAATGTTTAGGGCCTTCTCTGACACCACCTGGTATAGAGGTCCTGAATGACAGGGAGGTCACCCCCCAGGGATGTACTGGGCCATCCGCACTACCCTCTGTAGCGCCTTGCAGTCGAATGCTGAGCAGTTGCCATTCCAAGCGGTGATGCAGTCAGTCAGGATGCTCTCAATGGTGCAGCTGTAGAACGTTTTGAGGATCTGAGGGCCCATGCCAAATCTTTTCAGCCTCCTGAGGAGGAAGAGGTGTTGTCGTGCACTCTTCACGACTGTGGTGGTGTGATTGTACCATGATCGGTCCTTAGTGATGTGGACACTGAGTAACTTGAAGCTCTCGACCGTCTCAACTACAGCCCAGTTGATGTGAATGGGGGTGTGCACGGGCCTCCGTTTCCTGTAGTCCACGATCAACTCTTTTGTCTTGCTGACGTTGAGGGAGAGGTTGTTGTCCTGGCACCACACCGACAGGTCTCTAACCTCCTCCCTGTAGGCTGTCTCATTGTCGTAGGTGATCAGGCCTACCACTGTCATGTTGTCAGCAAACTTAATGATGGTGTTGGAGTCGGTGTGCGGCCACGCAGTCGTGGGTGAAAAGGGAGTACAGGAGGGGGCTAAGCACGCACCCCTGAGGGGCCGTGTTGAGGGTCAGGTGGCGGATGTGTTGTTGCCTTCCCTCATCACCTGGGAGGGGCAGGTCAGAAAGTACAGTATCCAATTGCAGAGGGAGGTGTTTAATCCCACAGTCCTTAGTTTAGTGATGAGTTTGGAGGGCACTATGGTGTTGAACACTGAGCTGTAGTCAATGAACAGCATTCTCACATAGGTGTTCCCTTTTGTCCAGGTGGGAAAGGGCAGGGTGGAGTGCAATAGAGATTGCATCATCTGTGGATCTGTTGGGGTGGTATGCGTAATTGGAGTGGGTCCAGGGTGTATGGGAAAATGGTGTTGATGAGAGCCATGACCAGTCTTTCAAAGCATTTCATGGCTACAGATGTGAGTTCTACTGGGCGATAGTCATTTGGACAGGTTATCTTGGCATTCTTAACCACCGGGACTATGGTGGTCTGCTTGAAACATGTGGGTATTACAGACTGGGTCTGGGAGAGGTCAGTGAAGAGGTCAGTGAAGACACTTGCTAGCTGGTCAGCGCATGTTCTGAGTGGCTACTAGCAGTGGGTATTATATTTAGAGTTAGCGTGTTACGGATACAGGTATCCTGTGTTTTTGGTGTTTCTCTCCTTCTGCCCTAATCACAGGTGTCCTGTATGTTCCTGATTGGTGGTCGTTGAGGTGTCTGCCGATTGGACCAATCAGTGAACATTCCTGTTAATTGCACCACCTGTTATTCGGTTCAATCACACATCCCATTTTATAAAAACCAGACTTGTGTTTGTTGCAGGAGAGAGAGACTTTTGCCATATGTGAGTATGGACACGGTGGTGTCCTGTGTGTTGTGTACGCACTAAGTTGTTGGTTACCCTATTGGTAACATTATTAGAATATATTTCTTTACCTGAGTGTGGATACTGTTGTATCCCGTGTACTTATTTAATTGCTGAGTACCCTGTTTAGTAGTTTTGTGTGTTTTTTTTGGGAAAAGGGGGGTTTAAGCTAGTTGCCCTTGGGCGTACATTACCCGTAGGGAAGAAATCTGTCTATAAACACCAGTTAGACCTGAGCGGACCACCCACTGTATTTTTGTATGACTAGCAGTAGCCTAGCGGTTCTTTAGGCAGGCTAGATCAGTTTAGGGGTTTTACACTATTGTTTCATTTCTTGGGTCCTGCTCAGCCCTTTTCCCAAACCTTTACCGTGTGTTTAGCAATAAACCATTTAAGTTTGACGGTAGCTCATGGTTGTTGTGTCATTTTTGGTTCTCGCTGTTCCAGGTCACACTTATAATTTGCATAATTTATGTTACGGGTCTCATGTCATCCACCCTAGACGTTTAGAGCCACGGGGTTCGTGAACATGAAGTGGGGGTTCGTCCGGGATCTATCCCATGCTACTCGTGCAAATTAGTAAGTGTCTGGTTCAGTGTTGAGCTTGGCAGCTGTATACCTGTTTTTTTGTGTGTTCAGTAGTCGACGGCTCGTGGTTGCTAGTAGGATGGCTACTTTTGATTTGGAAGCATTTTTGGAAAACCCTACGTGGGAGATTTTGAGAATTGTCGTAGAGTGGATCTACAGGCTTTGGCTGACCACTTTTCTGTACCCATACCGAGGGGTTTAGTGAAAGCAGAAGTTAGGGAAGTAGTGTTAGCGATATTGTTAAACGAGCGAGTGCTTGAGTTACACGCGCTGAGTCTGCTGCTCCGAGGGGGATGTGGTTGCTGTTCCTGTAAGCATCAGTGTCTGAGGACGAGACTAAGGCTCCAGCCACATTGCCCCGTTATGACCCCTCTCCCCACTGACTGACAGTGATGCCAGGATGGATGTCCGCCGACACGGCTCCAAATAGAGGCGGAAGAGCCGGGCACAAATCAGGCAAGACAAGCTGGAGATCGTAAAATGGAGCTAGAGGCAGAACAGGAGACGCGTAAGATAGAACAGGAGACGCGTAAGATGGAACTGGAGACGCGTAGGCTTGATCAAGAACTGGAGACGCGTAGGCTTGATCAAGAACTGGCGATGCGTAAAATGGAACTAGAAGCAGAAACAGCGAGGTTAGTCTCTGCTAATACTATGCCTGCTAGTGAGCCATCCTCACCAGCTGTGTCATCTGCTACGTTTGATATTAGTAGGCAGATCACCTTGGTACCTGTGTTCAGGAGTCAGAGGTTGATTCCTATTTCAGTGTTTTTGAACGTATAGCGGTAGCATTGAAATGGCCCGACGAGGTATGGTGCCTATTACTTCAGTGTAAGCTAACAGGTAAAGCCCAAGAGGTTCTGGCAGCGCTACCTCTTGAAGACAGTTTGAATTATGAGATGGTCAAAGCTACTGTTCTTCGTGCCTATGAGCTTGTTCCTGAGGCATATCGACAGAGATTTAGGTCTCATAAAAAGTATCCTACTCAGACTTATGTGGAGTTTGCTAGAGACAAAGGAAATCTGTTTGACAAATGGCACAGTGCTAGTAAGGTAACTGATTTTAACTCTCTACGGGAGTTAATCTTGTTAGAAGAGTTTAAAAATTGTTTACCGGAACGCATTGTAGTTTATCTGAACGAACAGAAAGTATCCTCACTGTCGGGAAGCGTCTGTATTGGCAGACGAAGTTTGTGTTGACGATAAGAGCGTGTTTTCGGCTCGTCACGGAGAGCCGGGCTGCGGAGTTGCTAACTTTTAATCCTAGTCGACTCAGCAGTACATCCAGCACGCCCCAAAAGATGTGCGTCACTGTTTCTATTGTCATAAGGTGGGACATATAGTTAATGATTGCTTTCTGCTAAAACGCAAACCGGGATGCCTCAGCACGCCAGGCCGCCAACGGGTGTTGGGCTGATTCGAAATCGGTTGTAAGGGGCCGGAATCAAGACAGAAGCCTCAGTGAATGTGGTTTGAAAGTCCCTGTCCCAGATCACAGATGAACCGTTCATTTTTGAGGGGTTTGTTTCTATATCAGATGATGAAGCGTCTCAGCGTCCAGTTAGAATCCTCAGAGATACTGGTGCGGCGCAGTCGTTCATACTAGCTGATGTGTTGCCCTTGTCTAATAATACATATTGTGGTTCCAGTGGTGTTAGTACAAGGAATTGAAATGGGTTTCGTCCCAGTGCCATTGCACTTTGTGAACGTACACCTGAGTTAGTCAGTGGATTGTTCAGAGTTGGCGACGTCCGATGTTGCCAGTAAAAGGGGTGACCTTTATAATGGGCAACGATATTGCCGGAGGAAAGGTAATACCCATATTGGAGGTATTGGATAAAAGTGACCAGTCTCTCTCCGAGGAGCTGGCACAGGGTTATCCAGGATGTGTTCCCCGCTTGTGCAGTCACACGTGCTCAAGCACGACAAGTGGGTGAAGTGGTAGATTTGTCAGACACGATTCTATTCAGAGAGTGTGACCCAGAGGATAGTTCGGGTGCTACCTCTGGTAGCTGGTGCAGTCTGACCAACAGCCCAGAGAAAGGAAGAAGGATGTGGAACTTGTTGCTGAAGCAATACAGTTACCAGTTACTCGTGAGCAGCTGATCGCTAACCAACAGGTTGACATTAGCCTGGCTAAATGTTTTTCTAGTGTTGTCTCAGAGGACGAGCTAAAGAAGAAAAACACGGCATACTTCTATTGATGGTAATCTCCTCATGCGTAAATGGACATCCCATGTTGACGCTGGCGGAGATTGGAATGCTGTTTACCAAATAGTGATTCCTACAGCCTTTCGACAAAATGTTTTATCCTCGCTCATGATCACCAGTGGTCCGGACATCTGGGAGTCACCAAGACTTATGATCGAGTTTTGCGACATTTCTTTTGGCCTGGCTTAAAACAAGATGTGGCTCAGTTCTGCTCGGACTTGCCACACCTGTCAAGTAGTTGGGAAACCGAACCAGGTTATTTCCCCGCGCCTCTTTGTCCCATACCGCCATAGGTGAACCATTCGAACATGTGATGGTTGATTGTGTTGGACCATTACCAAAAACAAAATCTGGTAACCAGTTTATGTTGACAATTGTGTGTGTGGCCACCAGGTACCCAGAGGCCATTCCTCTGCGAAGGGATTACTGCTCCAGTGGTGAGTAAAGCGTTGATCAAATTCTTTCAACTTTTGGATTACCTAGGGTGATACAAACTGATCAGGGTACGAATTTCCTTTCTAAACTTTTCAAACAAGTGTTAAAATCCTTGTCAGTTACACACCGTGTGTCAAGCGCATATCACCCAGAGTCTCAGGGTGCGTTGAACGTTGGCATCAGACCCTGAAGTCTATGCTCCGTAAATATTGCTTGGAATCTGAGAAAGATTGGGATGAGGGAGTTCCTCTAGTGTTGTTTGCTGTCCGTGAGACAGTACAGGAATCCCCTAGGGTTCAGCCCAGCTGAACTGGTGTTTGGACACACCATGAGAGGACCTATGAAAGTCCTTAAGGATCAGTTTTTGTCACAAGAGTTGTGTGTGAAAGAAAATGTGTTGGACTACGTTAGTCGCTTCGTGAGCGCCTACATGCTGCCTGTGCTCTAGCAAAGGAAGCGCTGTCTTCCTCACAGAAACGGATGAAACGACACTATGACACACAGGCTGTTTCTGTTCACTGCAGCCAGGTGACCCGAGTTCTTGTGTTGTTGCCTGTGCCAGGAGCGTCATTGTCAGCACGTTTCTCTGGTCCTTATGTCATTGAAAAGAAACTAACTGGAAACTGACTATGTGATACAGACTCCTGATAGAAAACGCCAATCTCGTGTGCCACGTTAACATGTTGAAGACATACCACAACAGACCCGTCACTCAGGTAGACAGTCCAGAGAAACTGGCCGAGTCGGCTGTCTCTGTTGCTGCTACGGCTGTAGTGGGAGGTAATGTTAATGATGTGGACGGAGATGGTTTGGAGTTGCGCAATACTCAGCAGCAGTGTGCTAGATTGCCCAATTCAGAGATGCTGTTGTCTCTCCCGGCAAGCCTGATTCATTTAACGGACAGACAGTCAGATGATATTGTGAGACTGTTACACAGCTTTCCATGTCTTTTTAATGATGTTCCTACATGTACAAATGTGTTAGAACATGACATTAATGTTGGAAACGCTTGCACCTATCAAGCAACATCCTTATCGTGTCAACGTCGCTAAGAGAAAGATAATGAGGGGGTGAGGTCGGTTATTTGCTGGAGAATAACCTGGCTATGCCAAGTTCAAGTCCTTGGAGTTCTCCGGGCATTCTGGTTCCTAAACCTGATGGGACATCCAGATTATGTACGGACTATCGGAAAGTCAATGCTGTCACAGTGCCCGACTCGTTCCGTTACCCAGACTGGATGACTGTATTGATACTGTTGGTGTGCTACTTATGTAACCAAATTAGATCTTCTAAAGGTTACTGGCAGGTGCCGTTAACCCCACGTGCCTCCGACATCTCTGCCTTTGTGACCCCAGATCACTTCCACAATATGCTGTCATGGCATTTGGGAGTGCGGAACGCACCAGCCACTTTCCAACGCCTGGTTAACACAGTATTGGCTGGAGTTCCTAATTGTAGTGCTTACCTTGATGATCTGGTAATTTATTCAACTGAGTGGTCTGATCATGTTAACACTCTAAGGGTAGTGTGTGAACGTCTAGCAACCGCTTCTCTAACCCTGAACTTAGCAAAGTGCGAGTTTGGGAAGGCCACTGTTACTTATCTTGGTAAACAGGTCGGCCATGGTCAGGTGCGCCCTGTAGATGCCAAGGTCTCAGCTATAAACGCATTTCCCGCACCTACCACCAGAAGAGAGCTACGCCGTTTTTTAGGGATGGTTGGCTACTACCGTAAGTTTCTAAAATTTCTCTCGCGGTAGTTGCTCCATTAACGGATTTGCTCAGTCCGGCGAGAAAATTTGTATGGTCTGAAGATTGTTGTACTGCTTTCAACACTGCTAAAGCACTCTTGTGTAGTACTCTGTTCTTGCTGCGCCAGATTTTGAGCGGCCGTTAAACTGGAGGTAGATGCAAGTGCCAGAGGTGCTGGTGCTGTTCTACTGCAGCAAGACCAGAGTGGAGTGGACCATCCTGTCTGTTATTTTTCACGGAAATTTAACAAATGTCAGACAAACTATTCCACCATTGAACAAGAAGCTCTAGCTTTGTTGTTAGCGCAGACTTTGAAGTTTATGTTGGTTCCAGTGCATTACCAGTGGTAGTGTATACTGACCATAATCCCTTAGTTTTTCTCCACCGGATGTACAACCAGAACCAACGCCTTATGCGTTGGGCACTCTGTCGTGCAAAATTATAATTTGGAGATCCGCCACAAAAAGGGGTTAGATAATGTGTTGGCAGATGCTTTGTCTCGTGTGTAATGATCTAGGGTTTTTTTTTGTTATCCCGGCAGGATGATTATTGAATTTTGGGTGTTGTGATAGTACGTGTGTCGCAAACCATTTTGGTTTGCTCTTTTAAGGGTGGGGAGTGTTACGGATACAGGTATCCTGTGTTTTTGTGTGTTTTCTCCTTCTGCCCTAATCACAGGTGTCCTGTATGTTCCTGATTGGTGGTCGTTGAGGGTGTCTGCTGATTGGACCAATCAGTGAACATTCCTGTTAATTGCACCACCTGTTATTCGTTTGATTCAATCACACATCCCATTTTATAAAAACCAGACTTGTGTTTGTTGCAGGAGAGAGAGACTTTTTGCCATATGTGAGTATGGACACGGTGGTGTCCTGTGTTGTGTACGCACTAAGTTGTTGGTTACCCTATTGGTAACATTATTAGAATATATTTCTTTACCTGGAGTGTGGATACTGTTGTATCCTGTGTACTTATTTAATTGCTGAGTACCCTGTTTAGTAGTTTTGTGTGTTTTTTTTGGGAAAAGGGGGGTTTAAGCTAGTTGCCCTTGAGGCGTACATTACCCGTAGGGAAGAAATCTGTCTATAAACACCAGTTAGACCTGAGCGGACCACCCACTGTATTTTTTGTATGACTAGCAGTAGCCTAGCGGTTCTTTAGGCAGGCTAGATCAGTTTAGGGGGTTTTACACTATTGTTTCATTTCTTGGGTCCTGCTCAGCCCTTTTTCCCAAACCTTACCGTGTGTTTAGCAATAAACCATTTAAGTTTGACCGGTAGCTCATGGTTGTTGTGTCATTTTTGGTTCTCGCTGTTCCAGGTCACACTTATAATTTGCATAATTTATGTTACGGTCCCATGTCCATCCACCCTAGACGTTTAGAGCCACGGGGTTCGGTAACATAGCGACTATAGAAGGCCCCTAGAGTCTATATTTTTGACACATTTTACTCCACTACATTCCTAAAGAAATAATGTAGTTTTTACTCCATACATTTTCCCAGACACCCAAAAGAACTTGTTACGTTTTTTTATGCTTAGCAGGACAGGAAAATGGTGAAGTCACGCACTTACCAGAGAGAACATCCCTGGTCATCCCTACTGCCTCTGATCTGGCAGACTCACCTAAACACAAATGCTTTGTTTGTAAATTATGTCTGAGTGTTGGATTGTGCCTCTGGTTATCTGTAAATTGAAATAACAATTAAATTATGCCGTCTGGTTTGCTTAATATAAGGAATTTTTAATTATTTATACTTTTTACTTTTGATACTTAAGTATATTTTAGCAATTACATTTACTTTTGATACTTACGTATATTTCAAACCAAATACTTAGAGACTTTTACTCTAGTAGTATTTATCGGTTGTCAAAACTGGGAAAGCTGTTATGACTTTGTGGGTGTGTTATATAGTGAAATCCCTCATTTCCTGGTTGCAAATTCTACACCGTTCGCTCCAATTTCAGTTTATGTGAGAAAACAAGCACTGAATAGTGTAGGGAATCATTGTAACATCTACATCGCTGTGAAATATATTTTCAATAACAAAAAAAGTGTTTTTACGGCTGTTTGAAGCTGGTGGACCAAAACCGAAAGTAACTCCACCAGCTTCGAACAGATGTGAAGACGATATTTTGTTATTTTTTGCTGTACATTTTCTGAAACTACAATGCAAAAATTCAAAAAGATCGTATGAGTTGCACCTTTAAAGGTATATTTACTTTTACTCAAGTATGACAGGTGGGTACTTTTTCCACCACTGCGAAAATGTATGTAGCGTCAGAACGGCCTACAAACTATTATGACCCCTCTATGGAAATAGTTTTGGTCTACCCCCACAAGCGTCACAGGACTCGTCTGAAGTCGGTACCGCCGATCTGCCAACTTCTGTCTGTAGCATCCGAACTGTTTGGGCTACACACCCTCTTTGGAAAGGTGAGACTCTCACGAACACGTACATGTCGGTTGTGACACCCACAATCCTCACAAGACTCGTCTGAAGGTAGCCCGAACCAGTTTTAAAAATGCTGGAAATACTTCGGAAAGTATTCAGACCCCTTGACTTTTCCAGATTTTGTTAGGTTAGCCTTATTCTAAAATTGATTAAATAGTTTTTTCCCCTCATCCAATCTACACACAATACCCCATAATGACAAAGCAAAAACAGGTTTTTAGAAATGTTTTCTCATTTATACAAAAACAAAAACAAAACTGAAATATTACATTTACATAAGTATTCGTATACTTTACTCAGTACTTTGTTGAAGCACCTTTGGCAGCAATTACGCATCGAGTCTTCTTGGGTATGACGTACAAGCTTGGCACATCTGTATTTGGGGAGTTTCTCCCATTCTTCTCTGCAGATCCTCTCAAGCTCTATCAGGTTGGATGGGGAGCGTTGCTGCACAGCTATTTTCAGGTCTCTCCAGAGATGTTCGATCGGTTTCAAGTCCGGGCTCTGGCTGGGCCACTCAAGGACATTCAGAGACTTGTCCCGAAGCCACTCCTGTGTTGTCTTGGCTGTGTGCTTAGGATCATTGTCCTGTTGGAAGGTGAACCTTCACCCCAGTCGGAGGGCACTGAACGCTCTGGAGCAGGTTTTCATCAAAGATCTCTTTGTACTTTGCTCCGTTCATTTTTGCCTCGATCCTGACTAGTCTCCCAGTCCCTGCCGCTGAAAAACATCATCACAGCATGATGCTGCCACCACCATGCTTCACCGTAGGGATGGTGCCAGGTTTCCTCCAGACGGACGCTTGGCATTCAGGCCAAAGAGTTCAATCTTGGTTTCATCAGACCAGAGAATCTTGTTTCTCATGGTCTGAGAGTCTTTAGGTGCCTTTTGGCAAACACCAAGGGGGCTGTCATGTGCCTTTTACTGAGGAGTGGCTTCCGTCTGGCCACTGTACCATAAAGGCCTGATTGGTGGAGTGCTGCAGACATGGTTGTCCTTCTGGAAGGTTCTCCCATCTCCACAGAGGAACTCTGGAGCTCTGTCAGAGTGACAATCGGGTTCTTGGACCAAGGCCCTTCTCCCCCAATTGCTCAGCTTGGATGGACTCTACGAAGAGTCTTGGTGGTTCCAAACTTCTTATAATAATATAATAATATGCCATTTAGCAGAATGATGGAGGCCACTGTGTTCTTGGGGACCTTCAATATTGCAGAAATATTTTGGTACCCTTCCCCAGACCTGTGACACAATCCTGTCTCGGAGGTCTACAGGCAATTCCTTCGACCTCATGGCTTGGTTTTTGCTCTGACATACACTGTCAAATGTGGGACCTTATATAGACAGGTGTGTGCCTTTCCAAGTCATGTCCAATCAATTTAATTTACCACAGGTGGACAATCAAGTTGTAGAAACATCTCAAGGATGATCAATGGAAACAGGATGCACCTGAGCTCGATTTCGAGTCTCATAGCAAAGGGGTCTGAATATATGTAAATAAGGTATTACGGTTTTTTATTTTTAATACATTTGCAAAAATGTCTAAAAACCTGTTTTCGCTTTGTCATTATGGGTTATTCTGTGTAAATTGCTGAGGATTTTTTTTCTTCAATCAATTTTAGAATAAGGCTGTAACGTAACAAAATGTGGAAAAAGTTAAGGGGTCTGAATATTTTACAAAGGCACTATATATATATATATTTGGAAGTAGTTTAGTACCTATAAAAGGGGTTAAATACAGGTAAAAATAATACAATTCCGACCGTCTTTCTTATAACTCTCAGATATAGGACAGACACTTCAAAACAAACTCTCTTTTGATTAATTATTTGACTGTTTAAAAAAAAGCTTTTCCATGTATGAATCTGATATTCAGTGCATTTCTATGGGCTAATAGCAGTAAGACCAAATTCAATGTTATCATTTTTTCTTCTGTTTTTATACCTAAAGAGGTCATAAAATTCTAAATCAAATAGCTAAATAATCCTTGGTATGACTATCTTTAAACAATTCCACATGTTAGCTTAGTAGAATCCCCCCCAACCCAAAATTCATGACCACCACTGGATTAGGTTGCACATCAAAATATCTTGAATCACGCATTCCTGCTTGGCCTTGTTAGTTGAATTTATTTCTTGAATACCTCAGTAGCCTTTTTATTACACTTCTTAATTAAGCACTATGGATTACTTTATAAGATGATTAATCATGGGCTGGTGCCACCAACTGTAGAAGATAGTGGCACCAGGGGGAAAATGTTAGTCTGGAGCCCTGTAATAGTAATTAACACTTAAAGAGATTCTCTGGTACTTTTTTTAGAGTAGTTCTGAAAGTAGCACTCACGAGCTCAAAAGTGGTCCCCGAAAATTGCGTACTACGTCACATATTTGCAGATATGTGCACCACGTCATTGCTCTCTTTCTCGCTCTGCTGTGTGTGCATATTGCTAGCTATCGCTCAGATGTCGAGGGTCTGAAGCTAGAACTATAATTTCTAGGGGCTGGCCCACGTCAGGGAAAATGGCTCCGCACAGCTTCCAGAAAACAGTCACTTTCAAACTAAGGATTTCGTGGCTAATTGAGGTAAGACAGTAATTCTGATCATAGATTATGCATGTAGTGAAATACACATTGACACATCCAGCCCAAAGCGGGAGCTTTAAAAAATACTTACTACTCGCCAAAGTTCTGGAGCATGTCTTTAAGGTAGGTGTAGATTCAGGTAACACATACACTAAGTATACCAAACATTAGGAACACCTTCCTAATAGTACTTCCCACAGTTGTGTCAAGTTGGCTGGATGTCCTTTGGGTGGTGGACCATTTTGATACACACTGGAAACTGTTGATCGTGAAAAACCAGCAGCGTTGCAGTTCTTGACACAAACCAGTGCGCCTGGCATCTACTACCATACCCCATTCATAAGGCGCTTAAATCTTTTGTCTTGGCCTTTCACCTCTGAATGGCAGACATACACAATCCATGTCTCCAATTGTCTCAAGACTTAAAAAATCCTTCTTTAACCTGTTCTCCCCTTCATCTACACTGATTGGAAGAGGATTTAACAAGTGACATCAATAAGGGATCATAACTTTCACCTTGTCAGTCTATGTCATGGAAAGAGCAGGTGCTCGTAATCTTGTTTACTCAGTATGTGACAGGCACTAATTACTGTAATATAGCCTATGTCGTTAGCTTGGCTTTTTATAATGTACAGTGAGGGAAAAAAGTATTTGATCCCCTGCTGATTTCGTACATTTGCCCACTGACAAAGAAATTATCAGTCTATCATTTTAATGGTAGGTTTATTTGAACAGTGGAGAGACAGAATAACAACAAAAAAAATCCAGAAAACACATGTAAAAAATGTGTGTAAATTGATTTGCATTTTAATGGGGGAATAAGTATTTGACCCCCCTCTCAATCAGAAAGATTTATGGATCCCAGGTGTCTTTTATACAGGTAACGAGCTGAGATTAGGAGCACACTTCTCCCGAAAGGGAGTGCTCCTAATCTCAGTTTGTTACCTGTATAAAAGACACCTGTCCACAGAAGCAATCAATCAATCAGATTCCAAACTCTCCACCATGGCCAAGACCAAAGAGTCTCCAAGGATGCTCACGGGACAAGATTGTAGACCTACACAAGGCTGGAATGGGCTACAAGACCATCGCCAAGCAGCTTGGTGAGAAGGTGACAACAGTTGGTGTGATTATTCGCAAATGGAAGAAACACAAAATAACTGTCAATCTCCCTCGGCCGGGCTCATGCAAGATCTCACCTCGTGAGTTGCAATGATCATGAGAACGGTGAGGAATCAGCCCAGAACTACACGGGAGGATCTTGCTCAATGATCTCAAGGCAGCTGGGACCATAGTCACCAAGAAAACAATTGGTAACACACTACGCGTGATGGACTGAAATCTGCAGCGCCCGCAAGGTCCCCTGCTCAAGAAAGCACATACAGGCCCATCTGAAGTTTTCCAATGAACATCTGAATGATTCAGAGGACAACTGGGTGAAAGTGTTGTGGTCGGAGATGAGACCAAAATCGAGGTCTTTGGCGTCAACTCAACTCGTCGTGTTTGGAGGATGAGGAATGTCTGCCTATGACCCCAAGAACACCATCCCCACCGTCAATCATGGAGGTGAAAACATTATAGCTTTGGGGGTGTTTTTCTGCTAAGGGGACAGGACAACTTCACGACATCAGTCCCGATGGACGGGGCCATGTACCGTCAAATCTTGGGTGAGAACCTCCTTCCCTCAGCCAGGGCATTGAAAATGGGTCGTGGATAGGTATTCCAGCATGACAATGACCCAAAACACACGACAAGGCAACGAAAGGAGTGGCTCAAGAAGAAGACATTAAGGTCCTGGAGTGGCCTAGCCAATCTCCAGACGTTAATCCATAGAAAATCTGTGGAGGGAGCTCAAGCGTCAGGCTCGAAAACCTTAATGACTTGGAGAAGATCTGCAAAGAGGAGTGGGACAAAAATCCCTCCAGAGATGTGTGCAAACCTGGTGGCCAACTACAGAAACGTCTGACTCTTGATTGCCAACAAGGGTTTTGCCACCAGTACTTAGTCATGTTTTTGCAGAGGGGTCAAATACTTATTTCCCTCATTAAAATGCAAATCAATTTATAACATTTTGACATGCTTTTTCTGGATTTTTTTTGTTGTTATTCTGTCTCTCACTGTTCAAATAAACCTACCATTAAAATTATAGACTGATCATGTCTTTGTCAGTGGGAAACGTACAAAATCAGCAGGGGATCAAATACTTTTTCCCACTGTATAGCAGACAGGCAGACAGACAGACTGAGGAACAAGAAGAAGCACACTGTGACCCGGGAGAGAAGATGCTGAGACAGATAGAGCAGCACAACAGGGAGGCAAACAAAATGACTAGAGCAGAGGCACAGTTATAGTTATGAGTTAGTTACCTCTTCAGTGGTGTTTTTGAGATAGGTTGTATCTGTTTTAAACATGAGCTGTTAAAAAAGAGGAGGGACATGTCTCGCCAGTCACTAGAACAGAAATGGTTGAGAAATGCTGAACTGTACTGCCAATGTTATGTGTCAGCACTACTGCCTGTGACTATGTAGGGTGTTTGGGGAATGATGTGTGTATGGCTGGTGGAAGCTTCGCCTGCCGGTGGGGGTGAGTTGGCTGGTGTGAACAAAATGCCAGGGCCGAATTCTTGTCCCAGTCCACTCCTGTGTGTTGTGTGTGTGTGTGTGTGTGTGTGTGTGTTCATGCTGGGAGAAGCTCTGGGTTTCATGTAGGAACTCTGGGAAGACTACTCTCTTTAGTCTGAGTTGGTAGAGCATGTTGCTTGCAACCCCAGGACTGTGGGTTCTATTCCGCTGGGGTCACCCATACCAAAAATATACAGTGGGGAGAACAAGTATTTGATACACTAAGCCGATTTGCAGGTTTTCCTACTTACAAAGCATGTAGAGGTCTCTGGTATTTTATCATAGGTACACTTCAACTGTGAGAGACGGAATCTAAAACAAAAATCCAGAAAATCACATTGTAGATTTTTTAAGTAATTAATTTGCATTTTATTGCATGACATAAGTATTTGATACATCAGAAAAGCAGAACTTAATATTTGGTACAGAAACCTTTGTTTGCAATTACAAAGATCATACGTTTCCTGTAGGTCTTGACCAGGTTTGCACACACTGCAGCAGGGATTTTGACCCACTCCTCCATACAGACCTCTCCAGATCCTTCAGGTTTCGGGGCTGTCGCTGGACAATACGGACTTTCAGCTCCCTCCAAAGATGTTCTATTGGGTTCAGGTCTGGAGACTGGCTAGGCCACTCCAGGACCTTGAGATGCTTTTTACGGAGCCACTCCTTAGTTGCCCTGGCTGTGTGTTTCTGGTCGTTGTCATTCTGGAAGACCCAGCCACGACCCATCTTCAATGCTCTTACTGGGGGAAGGAGGTTGTTGGCCACAAGATCTCGCGATACATGGCCCCATCCAGCCTCCCCTCAATATGGTGCAGTCGTCCTGTCCCCCTTTGCAGAAAAGCATCCCCAAAGAATGATGTTTCCACCTCCATGCTTCACGGTTGGGATGGTGTTCTTGGGGTTGTACTCATCCTTCTTCTTCCCCTCTAAACACGCCGAGTGGAGTTTAGACCAAAGCTATATTTTTGTCTCATCAGACCACATGACCTTCTCCCCATTCCTCCTCTGGATCATCCAGATGGTCATTGGCAAACTTCAGACGGGCCTGGACATGCGCTGGCTTGAGCAGGGGGACCTTGCGTGCTGCAGGATTTTTAATCCATGACGGCGTAGTGTGTTACTAATGGTTTTTCTTTGAGACTGTGGTCCCAGCTCTCTTCAGGTCATGACCAAGTCCTGCCGTGTAGTTCTGGGCTGATCCCTCACCTTCCTCATGATCATTGATGCCCCACGAGGTGAGATCTTGCATGGAGCCCCCAGACCGAGGATGATTGACCTCATCTTGAACTTCTTCCATTTTTCTAATAATTGCGCCAACAGTTGTTGCCTTCTCACCAAGCTGCTTGCCTATTGTCCTGTAGCCATCCCAGCCTTGTGCAGGTCTACAATTTTATCCCTGATGTCCTTACACAGCTCTCTGGTCTTGGCCATAGTGGAAAGGTTGGAGTCTGTTTGATTGAGTGTGTGGACAGGTGTATTTTATGTAACGAGTTCAAATAGGTTGCAGTTAATACAGGTAATGAGTGGAGAACAGGAGTGCTTCTTAAAGAAAAAACGAACAGGTCTGTGAGAGCCGAATTCTTACTGGTTGGTAGGTGATCAAATACTTATGTCATGAATAAAATGCAAATTAATTACTTAAAAATCATACAATGTGATTTTCTGGATTTTTTGACCTCTACATGCTTTGTAAGTAGGAAAACCTGCAAAATCGGCAGTGTATCAAATACTTGTCTCCCCACTGTATGTATGCATGACATTACTCTGTGTGTGTGTGAGTGTGTGTGTGTGTGTGTGTGTGTGTGCCTATAGTTGCAGTGTATAGGAGACCAGTAAATCTCTCTGCTCCCCCCAAACAAACTATAGCACATTACTTCTAATGAAGATATCTGTATGATGTGAAGTGTCTCTAGATAATGACATTCACCGGAAAATCCTTGCACAGAAAAAGCATGAAAAACAGGAAAGTGTTGGCCTACACAGTGACCACAACGAGATGTATGGTGATACGATTTGATGTATTACACCCTTGTCTCTGTGATAATATCAGAGCAACATTATGTTAGTTTTCCTGACTGTCTGTCACAGAGAGACAGTCACATAGTCACAGAGAAACCCGGATGGGTCTCTACGAGTTCTACCAGAAGCAGTGGAAATATGATATGGAGCGAATCCAGAGAAGAACCCCTGAGATAAGAGTAGGGGAAAAACAAACATGAGTAATGCAATACGAGTTTCCAAGCCCTAACACACAGAAAAGTATCAAATTCAAAGGGCATCAAAGGTCACACACACCGGTAGAGGGCGGAAACTTATTGTGAATTTCAGAGTGCACTGCCACAGAGTGCGGATGTTTTAACTCAAGAGTCTGTGCAGTTAGTCACTCTGTTTGATGTTCCCAGAGAGAGTTGCTTACAGTCGACGAGGGCCAGATTGTTGGTCACAGTGAAGTGATAGGGAAGGATGTTATGAGATGTATGCTGTCATCGTTGTGACGAGCATGTGTTGTATGTTCAGGTAGAGCAGAGCAGTCACTGTCTCATTCTGTTTGGCATACAGTGCATCGTCACATTTCCTGATTGTTGTGCACTGTAAGGATACCAGGGGAGCTTCAGTTTCACGACAAAACTGAGAACGTTCAAGATGAACGTTCTGCCTGGATACCCACGATCCTCCTCTCCCTCTGCCTCTCCAGTGCCAACATGATAAGCTCCCACAACTGTAAAGGTAAGATCTGGGCCTGTTCAGGGAGGGTTCAACATTACAGAATGTTCATAGAGGTATTGTGTAGAACAGATATGAATGTATGTCAGGTAGAATAGGGAATGCGTTTCAGCTCTAATTATTACATTTCTATCTGACCATGAACTTCAACGTCATTAACGTTCATCTATATTCTCAGTATCAACAGATGTCACATCAGGGCATGATCCATAGCACTAGCAGAACATTCTGATAACTAGAACAAAAGCAAAGGTTGCCCAATCAAAGGGTTGCAGATCATTCAAGATTGTAATTCTCGCAAAGCTGCATGGTTTGGATCTCTCCAACACATTACTCAAACTACTGTAGTTAAACCCCAATTACAGATGTGGATATGCTTTAACATCTAGACTGCAGATATATTATGAATAGAATAAGCAGGTGTATGTAATACATTGAATTGGCGTTTCCTCATTTTGATAGGGACTTTGCAGAAATGAATGGGCAGGGATGAAACTAAGTGACTCACATTTTTATATTCCACACAGTTCTGTGACTGCCTCTCTCACCACTTTATGAAATCTCTCTCTCTCTCTCGGAAGATGTTCAATGTGTGGGTTAAAAATACTGTGAAATGACGAATAATGAAATACAGTAATCCAGATTTGTATTCAACACTCGGGGCTAGGTAAAAGATGGTGTATTGCAGGATTCAGCCCTCAGCAGCTATTTCTGTGTGTGTTTGTGTTTTTACATTTTCTACACAAGTCACCAGAATGTCCTGACAAGGTAGGAAAACAAGATAATGTCCTGAATATGTTAAAAATGCTTATTTTAGGCTTAAGGGTTAGGTTTAGGGTAAATATGGGAATACATTTTTACTCCCCAAAAGTCCAGAAATGTCGCATAAAACAAAAACTGTGTGCACACGTGTGCGCAATATCAAAGTGAAAAGCAATCTGAATTGATTGAATCCCCTTGAGATTGCTGCCTGTCGCCTTCATTGTTGGCTAGAGATGTCAGGATTTCAGTTGTGATATGAACTTCCTAGTTGTGATTTACATTTGGTTGTGTTGTCAACTATTGTGAATTCAACATGAAATCCCCCCAAAAAAAGTTAGGCGAAAAAAAAGACAATGCTCTTACGTTGATTCAACGTCATCACATAGATTGTTTTTGGGTTGAAATAACATGGAAACAACATTGATTCAACCAATTTCTGCCCAGTGGGATGTGTTCTTTAAGCAAGCTCTGTAAGGGCCAGATGGTGCTCTGAATGGCTCTAATGGCAAGAGAGCAGAAACAGACTGGCACCCAGGCTAGGTTTACAACCCATTGCACTCATCAAATCTTGCTGTGTCCGATCAGTGATTTTTTCCAAGGAAAGAAGGAGGGAAGTTTTTCAAACAGGGCCCCTTGTTACTTCCCTCTGATATAACGCATACAATTGACTGCCTCCTGCTTGACTTTTTGACCTTCCCTCACCAGACACGCTCAGAACGTTCCATGTGGTCCGTGTGTCTGTCAACGGCACTGCATCGGTCAGCTGCCCCAACCTGACAGGCAAGAACCAGGAGGAGATGAGATTCCACCTTTACTTGGGCTTGGTCGAGGTTGGCAACCACACTCACGACAGTGCTCACAACCACAACTCCACAGGGACCGTGACTCCTGTTGGGGAGGGTCTGGGGCTGAAGGTGAACGAACAGGACCACACGGTCAGCTTTGTCCTCTCTGGAATGACCACGGAGCGCGGCTGGGGTCTATACCTGCGAGGGGACCCATGTACCCACCTCCCAGTGAGAAAGTACAAGACGAGCCTCAGACTGTGGTCCTGGTTGAAGGTATGTTTACTTCAAAAGGAACTGATCTACTCGCAAGCACACACAAATTACACATGCATGCGCACAGGCATGAATGCAACACACACACACAGTAGTTCAAAATGCTATATCTTGATTTAGAATATACACTGAGTGTAACAAAACATTAGGGGAATACCTGCTCTTTCCATGACAAAGACTGACCAGGTGAATCCAGGTTAAAGCTATGATCCCATATTGATGTCAAAGCATGTTAAATCCACTTCAGGTTAAAGTGAAAGGATATTTGAGCCTTGAGATAATTAAAACATGGAATGTGTGCCATTCAGAGGGTAAATGGGCAAGGCAAAAGCTTTAAGTGCCTTTGGACGGGGTATGGTAGTAGGTCCCAGGTGCACCGGTTTGAGTGTTTGAAGAACTTCAACACTGCTGGGTTTTTCACGCTCAACAGTATCCTGTGTATCAAGAATGGTCCACCACCCAAAGGACATCCAGTCAATTGACACAACTGTGGGAAGCATTGGAGTCAACATGGACCAGCATCCTTGTAGAAAACGCTTTCGACACCTTGTAGAGTCCATGCCCCGACAAATTGAGACTGTTCTGAGGGCAAAAAGGGTGTGCAACTCAATATTAGGAAGCTGTTCCTAATGTTTTGTACACTCAGTATATGTATGTGTATATGTATATGTGTGTTATATATATATATATATATATATATATATATATATATGTATATATATATATATATATATGTATATATATATATATATATATGTATATATATATATATATATATATATATATATATATATATATATATATATATGTTATATATATATATATATATATATATATAATATATATATGTGTGTGTGTATGTGTGTGTATATATATGTGTATGTATATATACCTTAATGACTTGAGAAGATCTGCAAGAGGAGTGGGAAAATCCCTCATGTGTGCAACTACAAGAAACGTCTGACCTCTGTGATTAACAAGGGTTTTGCCACCAAGTACTAAGTCATATTTGCAGAGGGGTCAAATACTTATTTCCCTCATTAAAATGCAAATCAATTTATAACGTTTTTTGACAGTGCGTTTTTCTGGATTTTTTTGTTGTTATTCTGTCTCTCACTGTTCAAATAAACCTACCTGTTTTATTCTATAAACTACTGACAACATTTCTCCCCAAATTCCAAATACAAATATTGTCATTTAGAGCATTTATTTGCAGAAAATGACAACTGGTCAAAATAACAAAAAAAGATGCAGTGTTGTCAGACCTCTCGAATAATGCAAAGAAAATAAGTTCATGTTCATTTTTAAACAACACAATACTAATGTTTTAACTTGGGAAGAGTTCAGAAATCAATATTTGGTGGAATAACCCAGATTTTCAATCACAGCTTTCATGCGTCTTGGCATGCTCTCCACCAATCTTTCACATTGATGTTGGGTAACTTTATGCCACTCCTGGCCAAATTCCATCCATCTTCCTCTTGATCATTCCAGAAGTTTTCAATGGGGTTCAGGTCTGGAGATTGGGCTGGCCATGACAGGGTCTTGATCTGGTGGTCCTCCATCCACACCTTGATTGACCTGGCTGTGTGGCATGGCACACATTGTCCTGCTGGAAAAACCAATCCTCAGAGTTGGGGAACAATGTCAGAGCAAAAGGAAACACGTTTTTCTTCCAGGACAACCCTTGTACATGGCTTGATTCATGCGTCCTTCACAAAGACAAAATCTGCCCGATTCCAGCCTTGCTGGAAGCACCCCTAGATCATCACCGATCCTCCACCAAATTTCACAATGAAGTGCGAGACACTGTGGCTTATAGGCCTCTCCAGGTCTCTGTCTAACCATTAGACAACCAGGTGTTGGGCAAGCTGAAAACTGGACTCATCAGAAGATGACCTTACTCCAGTCCTCCACGGTCCAATCCTTATGGTCTTTTGCAAACCTCAGCCTGGCTCTTCTTTTGCTTCTCATTGATGAAGGGCTTTTTCTAGCTTTTTTGCCGACTTCAGCCATGCCCCTAGGGAGCCTGTTTCTAACCGTCCTCGCCGTGCACTTCACCCCAGCTGCCGTTTGCCATTCTTTTTGTAGGTCACTTGATGTCATCTAACGGTTGTTGAGTGACATTCGAATGAGTTGGCGGTCATCCCCGGTCAGTAGAGAGTTGTTTTTGCCCTCTGCCGGTCTGTAGCTTTGTTGTCCCCAATGTCTGCTGCTTGAACTTGTTCTTATGAACCGCCATCATTGACATTTTAAGGATGGAAGCAACCTGACGCTCACTGTATCCCTCTCGCGTAAAGCCAGAATTGAACCCTTCTTTTCCTCACTCAAAACATTCCTTTTCAACTCTTTTGGCATGGTCAATAGTAATTTTTTGATTAATATTACATTTGAGGTACTATTAGCACTGTTTTTTGCCATCCAGCTGGTCCTATTGCAAGATGATAGTGATGACCACAGCAGTGGTTTTTATACTTTTCCTTGTTAAATAAGGATTTGGTTCAGGTGATCACCTAATCAGTACCTAATTCAGTAGAATGAGGTGTGCCTGTGTTGGAATTCAACAGACACTGGAATGGAATGGCTGTTATACATGTAGAGATGATGATTTAAGAAAAAATTTGCAGTGGTCTCTTAATTTTTTTCCAGAGCGTATATATATACTGTGTATGTATATGTATATATATATATATATATATATATATATATATATATATACATACATACATACATACACATACACACACACAGTGGCTTGCAAAAGTATTCACCCCCCTTGGCATGTTTCCTATTTTGTTGCCTTACAACCTGGAATTAAAATTGATTTTTGGGGTTTGTATCTTTTGATTTAACAACATGCCTACCACTTTGAAGATGCAAAATATTTTTTTATTGTGAAACAAACAAGAAATAAGACAAAAACACAGAAAACTTGAACGTACATAACTATTCACCCCCCCAAAGTCAATACTTAGTAGAGCCACATTTTGCAGCAATTACAGCTGCAAGTCTCTTGGGGTATGTCTCTATAAGCTTGGCACATCTAGCCACTGGATTTTTGCCCATTCTTCAAGGCAAAACTGCTCCAGCTCCTTCAAGTTGGATGGGTTCCGCCGGTGTACAGTAATCTTTAAGTCATACCACAGATTCTCAATTGGATTGAGGTCTGGGCTTTGACTATGCCATTCCAACTTGGGGATGGTGTTCTTGGGGTGATGAGAGGTGTTGGGTTTGCGCCAGACATAGCGTTTTTCTTGATGGCCAAAAAGCTCAATGTTAGTCTCATCTGACCAGTGTACCTTCTTCCATATGTTTGGGGAGTCTCACACATGCCTTTTGGCGAACACCAAACGTGTTTGCTTTTTTCTGGCCACTCTTCTGTAAAGCCCAGCTCTGTGGCGTTTAAGTGGTCCTATGGACAGATACTCCAATCACGCTGTGAGCTTTGCAGCTCCTTCAGGGTTATCTTTGGTCTCTTTGTTGCCTCTGATTAATGCCCTGCTTGCCTGGTCTGTGAGTTTTGCTGGGCGGCCTCTCTTGGCAGGTTTGTTGTAGTGCCATATTCTTTCCATTTTTTATAATGGATTTAATGGTACTCCGTGGGATGTTCAAAGTTTGGATATTTTTTATAACCCAACCCTGGTCTGTACTTCTCCACAACTTTGTCCCTGACCTGTTTGGAGAGCTCCTTGGTCTTCATGGTGCCGCTTGCTTGGTGGTGCCCCTTGCGTAGTGGTGTTGCAGACTCTGGGGCCTTTCAGAACAGGTGTGTATATACAGTGGGGGAAAAAAGTATTTAGTCAGCCACCAATTGTGCAAGTTCTCCCACTTAAAAAGATGAGAGAGGCCTGTAATTTTCATCATAGGTACACGTCAACTATGACAAACAAAATGAGAAAAAGAAATCCAGAAAATCACATTGTAGGATTTTTTATGAATTTATTTGCAAATTATGGTGGAAAATAAGTATTTGGTCAATAACAAAAGTTTCTGAATACTTTGTTATATACCCTTTGCTTGGCAATGACACAGGTCAAACGTTTTCTATAAGTCTTCACAAGGTTTTCACACACTGTTGCTGGTATTTTGGCCCATTCCTTCATGCAGATCTCCTCTAGAGCAGTGATATTTTGGGGCTGTCGCTGGACAACACGGACTTTCAACTCCCCTCCAAAGATTTTCTATGGGGTTGAGATCTGGAGACTGGCTAGGCCACTCCAGGACCTTGAAATGCTTCTTACGAAGCCACTCCTACGTTGCCCGGGCGGTGTGTTTGGGATCATTGTCATGCTGAAAGACCCAGCCACGTTTCATCTTCAATGCCCTTGCTGATGGAAGGAGGTTTTCACTCAAAATCTCACGATACATGGCCCCATTCATTCTTTCCTTTACACGGATCAGTCGTCCTGGTCCCTTTGCAGAAAAACAGCCCCCAAAGCATGATGTTTCCACCCCCCATGCTTCACAGTAGGTATGGTGTTCTTTGGATGCAACTCAGCATTCTTTGTCCTCCAAACACGACGAGTTGAGTTTTTACCTAAAAGTTCTATTTTGGTTTCATCTGACCATATGACATTCTCCCAATCCTCTTCTGGATCATCCAAATGCACTCTAGCAAACTTCAGACGGGCCTGGACATGTACTGGCTTAAGCAGGGGGACACGTCTGGCACTGCAGGATTTGAGTCCCTGGCGGCGTAGTGTGTTACTGATGGTAGGCTTTGTTACTTTGGTCCCAGCTCTCTGCAGGTCATTCACTAGGTCCCCCCGGGGTGTGGTTCTGGGATTTTTGCTCACCGTTCTTGTGATCATTTTGACCCCACGGGGTGAGATCTTGCGTGGAGCCCCAGATCGAGGGAGATTATCAGTGGTCTTGTATGTCTTCCATTTCCTAATAATTGCTCCCACAGTTGATTTCTTCAAACCAAGCTGCTTACCTATTGCAGATTCAGTCTTCCCAGCCTGGTGCAGGTCTACAATTTTGTTTCTGGTGTCCTTTGACAGCTCTTTGGTCTTGGCCATAGTGGAGTTTGGAGTGTGACTGTTTGAGGTTGTGGACAGGTGTCTTTTATACTGATAACAAGTTCAAACAGGTGCCATTAATACAGGTAACGAGTGGAGGACAGACGAGCCTCTTAAAGAAGAAGTTACAGGTCTGTGAGAGCTAGAAATCTTGCTTGTTTGTAGGTGACCAAATGCTTATTTTCCACCATAATTTGCAAATAAATTCATTAAAAATCCTACAATGTGATTTTCTGGATTTTTTCTCAATTTGTCTGTCATAGTTGACGTGTACCTATGATGAAAATTACAGGCCTCTCTCATCTTTTTAAGTGGGAGAACTTGCACAATTGGTGGCTGACTAAATACTTTTTTTCCCCCACTGTACATCTGCTGCAGAGGATAAGTTCATTAGAGTTACCAGCCTCAGAAATTGCAGCCCAAATAAATGCTTCACAGAGTTCAAGTAACAGACACATCTCAACATCAACTGTTCAGAGGAGACTGTGTGAATCAGGCCTTCATGGTCGATTTGCTGCAAAGAAACCACTACTAAAGGACACCAATAAAAAGAAGAAACACGAGCAATGGACATTAGACCGGTGGAAATTTGTCCTTTGGTCTGGAGTCCAAATTGGAGATTTTTGGTTCCAACCGCTGTGTCTTTGTGAGACGCGGTGTGGGTGAACGGATGATCTCCGCATGTGTATTTCCCACCGTAAAGCATGGAGGAGGAGGTGTTATGGTGTGGGGGTGCTTTGCTGGTGACACTCTCAGTGATTTATTTACAATTCAAAGCACACTTAACCAGCATGGCAACCACAGCATTCTGCAGCAATACGTCTTCCCATCTGGTTTGGGCTTAGTGGGACAATCATTTGTTTTTCAACAGGGCAATGACCCAACACACCTCCAGAATGTGTAAGGGCTATTTTACCAAGAAGAGTGGTGGAGTGCTGCATCAGATGACCTGGCCTCCACAATCCCCTGACCTCAACCAAATTGAGATGGTTTGGGATGAGTTGGACGGCAGAGTAAAGGAAAAGCAGCCAACAAGTGCTCAGCATATATGGGAACTCCTTCAAGACTGTTGGAAAAGCATTCCAGGTGAAGCTGGTTGAGAGAATGCCAAGAGTGTGCAAAGCTGTCATCAAGGCAAAGGGTGGCTATTTGAAGAATCTCAAATATAAAATGTATTTTGATTTGTTTAACACTTTGTTGGTTACTATATGATTCCATATGTGTTATTTCATAGTTTTGATGTCTTCACTATTATTCTACAATGTAGAAAATAGTAAAAATAAAGAAAAACCCTTGAATGAGTAGGTGTTCTAAAACATTTGACCGGTAGTGTTATATACAGTATATTCTAATTATCTACTTACGCTTAAAGGCCAAACTGGCCAGTTTCCCGGACCTAGATAAGCCTACTTCTGGACTTAAAATGCACTTTCAATGGAAAAACTAAATTACCCCAGGAGTAGGCTTAATCTGGATCCGAAAAAAAACCTCACATCTTTATCTCTCTCTTTGATTGGTTGGACAGCTCACCAGTGCCAGGCACTGAATACTGTGGGATGTTTAGGCTCTGGAGTGGATGGTGTCCCTGTTTGGGCATGGGTGCTGGGGTTCTGGATCACCATCATCTATGGCCTGGCTGTCACTGTCATCGCCTTTGCCATCCGGGTGAGTGACATCTCACTTCCTTTACTCAGAGAGAGGGTAACTTGTCTTACATCCATGAGGTGCTTCCTCCTGTGATAAAAAAATATAAGTAAGTAATCTCTCAAGCCTTAGCATTAATTCAATGCACAATTAACTATTTAGTCCATTGAGAGGTAAATACCTGTCTATTTATGAAAAAAATTACACTGATTTACTCCTTAGTCATAGCTGCCTACTCCTGATGGCTCGTTTTTCAAATTATACTGTGATGAGCAAAATCTGGGATGCTAAACCAGATAAAATAAAGTGTGCCTATCTATATGATGAATATTAACTGGGTGGGCTGAGATGATAAATATAAAAGCACTAAACCGCTCTATAAAAGCTTCACTTATACAA
Organism: Coregonus clupeaformis; assembly: GCF_020615455.1. Classification (NCBI taxonomy): domain Eukaryota; kingdom Metazoa; phylum Chordata; class Actinopteri; order Salmoniformes; family Salmonidae; genus Coregonus; species Coregonus clupeaformis. The sequence continues at coordinate 446,004 of NW_025533726.1, forward strand.
AAGTTTTACTTGAACCCAAAATGGTTCTCAAGTAGATTACAAAAAAAGCATCCCTTGTTAAAACATTGCCTTAATTAATTAACTGAATGAATAGAAAATTAAAGCTTGTTCAAAGTATCTATTTTTCAATAAATTAAGCAATGCAGAGCTGGTTACAATTTGATTTCCTCCCCCTGTCAATGTATATATATACAGTGAGGGAAAAAACTATTTGATCCCCTGTTGATTTTGTACGTTTGCCCACTGACAAAGAAATGATCAGTCTATAATTTTAATGGTAGGTTTATTTGAACAGTGAGAGACAGAATAACAACAAAAAAATCCTGAAAACGCATGTCAAAAATGTTATAAATTGGTTTACATTTTAATGAGGAAATAAGTATTTAACCCTCTCAATCAGAAAGATTTCTGGCTTCCAGGTGTCTTTTTATACGGGAACGAGCTGAGATTAGGAGCACACTCTTAAAGGCAGTGCTCCTAATCTCAGCTTTGTTACCTGTATAAAAGACACCTGTCCACAGAAGCAATCAATCAATCTGATTCCAAACTCTCCACCATGGCCAAGACCAAAGAGCTATCCAAGGATATCAGGGACAAGGATTGTAGACCTACACAAGGCTGGAATGGGCTACAAGACCATCGCCAAGCAGCTTGGTGAGAAGGTGACAACAGTTGGTGCGATTATTCATAAATGGAAGAAACACAAAATAACTGTCAATCTCCCTCGGCCTGGAGGCTCCATGCAAGATCTCACCTCGTGGAGTTGCAATGATCATGAGAACGGTGAGGAATCAGCCCAGAACTACACAGGAGGATCTTGTCAATGATCTCAAGGCAGCTGGGACCATAGTCACCAAGAAAACAATTGGTAACACACTATGCCGTGAAGGACTGAAATCCTGCAGCGCCCGCAAGGTCCCCCCTGCTCAAGAAAGCACATATACATGCCCGTCTGAAGTTTGCCAATGAACATCTGAATGATTCAGAGAGAACTGGGTGAAAGTGTTGTGGTCAGATGAGACCAAAATGGAGCTCTTTGGCATCAACTCAACTGCCGTGTTTGGAGGAGGAGGAATGCTGCCTATGACCCTAAGAACACCATCCCCACCATCAAACATGGAGGTGGAAACATTATGCTTTGAGGGTGTTTTTCTGCTAAGGGGACAGGACAACTTCACGCATCAAAGGGACGATGGACCGGGGGCCATGTACCGTCAAATCTTGGGTGAGAACCTCCTTCCCTCAGCCAGGAGCATTGAAAATGTGTCATGGATGGTATTCCAGCATGACAATGTCCCAAAACACACGGCCAAGGCAACAAAAGAGTGGCTCAGAAGAAGCACATTAAGGTCCTGGAGTGGCCTAGCCAGTCTCCAGACCTTAATCCTATAGAAAATCTGTGGGAGGGAGCTGAAGGTTCGAGTTGCCAAACATCAGCCTCAAAACCTTAATGACTTGGAGAAGATCTGCAAAGATGAGTGGGACAAAATCCCCTCCTGAGATGTGTGCAAACCTGGTGGCCAACTACAAGAAACGTCTGACCTCTGTGATTGCCAACAAAGGGTTTTGCCACCAAGTACTAAGTCATGTTTTGCAGAGGGGTCAAATACTTATTTCCCTCATTAAAATGCAAATCAATTTATAACATTTTTGACATGCGTTTTTCTGGGTTTTTTGTTTGTTATTCTGTCTCTCACTGTTCAAATAAACCTACCATTAAAATTATAGACTGATCATTTCTTTGTCAGTGGGCAAGCGTACAAAATCAGCAGGGGATCAAATACTTTTTTCCCTCACTGTATATATAAAACAACGAGTTGATATATAAAAGCGATGCAAGATTCAACATTTCGTGCTTTTCAGCTCAAATTATTGTGCAGAATTCTTGCCACCAACAAAATTTTGAATATTTGGGGCATACAACCATCGCAGCTCTGCAGATTTTGTTGCGAGGATACAGAATCAAACCATTTGTTCTGGTGTTGCCCTGAGGTAGCCTGTTTCTGGTCTCAGGTTCAGGAATGGCTGAAAAGCATAACATGAATCTAAAATTGACCTAGTAATAGCATTGTTGGGAGATTTGGAGAGACCTGGTCAGCCAATTACTAATATACTTACTCTTAGTAAAAGTATTTATCTCAACTGCAATCTATGGATTCTATTCGATTAGATAGATTCAATATTGAATCTTAAACATCACAGCATAGTTGAAAGATATCTTGCGCGTAGAAATACGAAGAGGGTGGGATGGGCTGAGGAATACTGAGGGTTGGGATGTGGAACTGGAGACAAGTGGGAGTGAAGTTGCTGCATACATATACACAGCTCACCCTACTCACTCTCCACCTCTTTCTGTGCGTTTGATTCTCAGCTCAGACTGGGGAGAGTGGAGTGTTCCCAGAGCGACTACATGAACATCAAACCCAGTGCTCCACTCCAGGTGGCCTAGGAAGAAGCAGGGGGTCCAGCATCCAATCCGAATGGGACGATACCGATCACAGTCATCCTCAGATCACAATCCTTCTCAGACAAAAGCTAAATGAGAGTTGAGCCTGAATTGGCCTTTGAGAGCTGACTGGAGAAATACATTAAGTTCTTTATGTAAGCCAGTTCTTCAAGTCACATGGTATACATGTAATTGTACAACTGATTGTGTGTAAATAAAGATTGAGTTATCTTATAATTATAGTCTGATGTGATATGATCTTCCGGGAATCTATTGAGAATGGACTCTTGAAGTTGTGGGCCGCATACTATTCCACCCCCCCCCACCCCAAAAAAGAATAGGAAATTAATGTTAATCTCTCATTTCCCCATGCATACCGTAGGCAACACGCACACGCGCACACACACACACACACACACACACACACACACACACACACACACACACACACACACACACGGGTTAAGGATAGACACAGAGACACCCTCAGTGATATGTAGCGTACGTGAGGCGTAGCTGGCGGAAGACCCTAGTGAATGGGTTTCACATGAAACAGTGGTTTCCAAATAAGAGGGACTAAACCACATTCTCTCACATACTCTCTGAGAGCCACTGTGATTGTCATGTATTGGTCAAAATAAGGACTGTCTTACATTGAAACTGACACGCTGAATTACAAATCCCTGCTTGTGCTTTAGGACATGACCTTGATGTAAGGTACATCTCTATTTTCACTAAGAAACACACTGTGTTAACTTGTGTAACTTGGCTTATAAGGAAATTATATAAAAAAAAAACTGCTGCAATGACTTAAAACAAAAACACCTACCATCATTTCCTGTCTAAGGTTCCCTTGGAGGTAGTTTTTGTACCATTGTGCACTTTCGTATACATAAGAGGCACTGCACCTTGATGTTGCACACCTTGCAGTTTTTATGTAGTTAAGGTAAACACATTAAACCAGTGTGCACTGCAGCAGACTGAAGGCTGTACAGGTTTCATGTCACAATGTAACAGTGACTATGTCCCAAATGGCAACCTTTTCTCTTTATAGTGCACTACTTTTGACCAGGGTGTGCACTAATAGGAATAGGGTGCCATTTGAAGCATACACATAAAGGTCTGAGGTTACACAGGCTTAGGAGATCTTATACGTTTTGTTCTATGAGATAATATCAGTCAGTTAACATGAACTTTATGAATTATGAAGCCTTTTATGTGCTGTATGTGCTTTTTTTAAATTACATAAATGCTTCCAGAATTGACAAAAAGTGACAATGAAGATTATCTCATAGAACAAAACGTATAAGATCTCCTAAGCCTGTGTTCACCACAGACCTTATTTTTCGGCATTTATCCAAAACCCCGCCATTACTATTGCTCTCTTTGCCGGACGCCCAATGGCTATAGTGTAGCAGGGCCATAACGATGATCATGAAAGGATCATCTGCAGCGTTTCAGCCTTGATATGACTGACAGTCATGTGTGTGTGTGTGTTTGTTCTGTGTGGCTCAGTTGGAAGAGCATGATGCTTTGTATGTATGCATGACTGTAAGTCTCTTTGGATAAAAGTGTCTGCTAAATGGCACATATTTGATTATTATTTTATAAAGACGTAAATGTAGAGGGTGGCTAAGGTGAGCTACAGTAGGTGTGTGTAGGTGTGTGTGTGGGTAAAGTTTACACCTGTTGTATTCGGCGCATGTGACAAATCAAATTTGATTTGTGTGTGTGTGTTTTCCTGTAGCGTCAGTGAAATTTGAAAGGAGACCAGTAAATCTCTCTGCTCCCCCCAAACAAACTATAGCCCTCTCAATTTCTAATGAAGGTATCTATCTGTATGATGTGAAGTGTCTCTGGATGATGACGCTCACTGGAAAGTTCAGTCAAAAGAAGCATGAAAAACAGGAAATGTTGGCCTACACAGTCGCCACAACGAGGTGTACACGTCTGTGATAATATAAAGCGCGACATTAGGTTAGTTTACCTGACTGTCGCAGGAGACAGTCACATAACCACAGATAAAAAAATCCGTTGTGCGATGGTTGTCACTGACAGGTGCTAGGTAGGCCTATGTAACAATCGCGGGATGAGTAACTGCCTGAGACCTGAACACTTGCATTAGCTCTAGCTCAGCAGGCTAACACAGTCTTGTGGGCAAGACCCAGGTTCAAACCCCGGTCAGTCACATTGGTGACGTGGCCCAGGTGGGTTTCTGCGAGTTCTACCAGAAGCAGTGAAATATGATATGGAGCGAGTCTATATAACAGTCCCGAGATAAGGGGTGGGAAATCAAACATATGACTAATGCGATACGAGGTTCCAAGCCCTAACAAACAGAAAAGTATCAAATTCAAAGGGCATCTAAGTTCACGCATTGGTAGAGGGGCGGAAACTTCTTGTGAAGTTCAGAGTGCACTGCCACAGAGTGCGGATGTTTTTTCCTCAAAAGTTTGTGCAGTCAGTCACCCTGTTTGATGTGCAGCAAGAGAGTTGCCTATAGTCGACGAGGGCCAGATTGTTGTTCACAGTGAAGTGACAGGGAAGGATGTTATGAGATGTACGCTGTCATCGTGTGACGAGCATGTGTTGTATGTTTAGGTAGAGCAGAGCAGTCACTGTCTCATTCTGTTTGGCATACAGTGCATCGTCACATTTCCCCTGATTGCTGTGCACTGCAAAGGGATACCAGGGAGCTTCAGTTTCACGACAAAACTGAGAAAACTTTCAAGATGAACATTTACTGGATACCCACGATCCTCCTCTCCCTCTGCCTCTCCAGTGCTGTCAACATGATAAGCTCCCACAACTGTAAAGGTAAGATCTGGGCCTGCTTAAAAGCTCACGTTCTATAATAGTTATGACTGAAAACACGATGTATAATGTATAAGTACTATCTATCCAGATGTAATTGATAACAAATTACTTTATACTTGCTATGTAACTACTGTGAAAAAAATGCCATGCGTGTAAAATGTGTGTAGAATGTATATGTAAGAACAAAAGAAAAAGCTGTATAAACAAAGTTTATTTTTGTCCTCCGAAGAGGGGGAGGGGCAAAAATAAATAATAAAAAAAGCTCTGGGCCAGTTCAGGAGGGTGCAACGTTATAAAATGTTCATATACAAATGTATTATGTAGAACAGATATGAATATCTGTCAGGTAGACTAGGGAATCGTTTCAGCTCTAGTTATTACATTTCTGTCTGAATGTTTACCCATGGACTTTTTTCATTAACGTTCAACTATATTGTCAGTAACAAACAAATGTCACATCAGGCATGATCCATAGCACTACCAGAACATTCTGATAACTAGAACAAAAGAAAAAGGTTGCCCAATCAAAGGGTTGCAGATCATTCAAGATTGTAATTCTCGCAAAGTTGCATGGTTTTATCAGGTGTGGATATGCTAGTTGAAGTGGTTTGAATTCCTCCAACACATTACTCAAATGACTGTAATTAAACCCCAATTACAGATGTGGATATGCTTTAACATCTAGACTACAGCTATATTATGAATAGAATAAGCAGGTTTATGTAATACATTGAAGTTGCTGTTTCCTCATTTTGATAGGACTTGCAGAAATGAAATGGCAGGGGTGGGGGTGACAAAGATTCAACTAAGTGACTCACGTTTTCTGTTCCACACAGTTCCGGGACTGCCTCTCTCGACCACTTTTTGAAATCTCAGGCCACAAACGTGCCCAACAGTTGTTTTGGAGCATGTTCAATGTGTGGGTTAAAATACTGTGAAATTATGCAAACGAATAATCCAAACTTGAGAGGGGAAAAATAATAAAAATATCAAAAGAACACTAGGGCTAGGTAAGCCTCAGAAGCCATTTCCTGTGTGTGTGTGTGTGTGTGTGGACACGTTTTACTATACTTGTGAGTACCAAAAGTCCTCACAAGAATAGTAAGCCAAATAAAATTCAGAGAAGTGAGGACATTTTGCCGGTCCTCACTTGTAAAAAATATATTTTAGGCTTAGGGGTTAGGTTCAGGGTTAGAATTATGGTTAGGTTTAGAATTGGGGTTATGGGTTAAGGTTAAGGAAAATAGGATTTTGAATGTAATGGCGTCCCCCAAAAGTCCTCATAAGTATAGAAATACATAGCTGTGTGTGTGTGTGTGTGTGTGTGTGTGTGTGTGTGTTCAAGATCAAACAGACAAGCAATTTGGCAAATGATAGGAGTGGCAAGGAGTGGAACGTTAGCTAAAAAGATTGGTAACCAGAGTAGGTTTCTACTAGCCTGGTCCCAGATCTGTTGACAATGACTCAAATGCTGTCATTGTCAAGCCGAAAAGTCTGGCCTCACAGTAATCTGTTTAGCATGACAATTCCATAAGGACTTGGCAAGAGAGACTGGCACCCAGGCGAGGTTTACACCCCATTGCACTCATCAAATCTTGCTGTGTCCGATCAGTGATTTCTTCAAGGAAAGAAGGAGGGAAGTTTTCAAACAGGCCCCTTGTCTACTTCCCTCTGATATAACGCATACAATTGACTGCCTCTGCTTGACTTTTGACCTTCCCTCACCAGACAAGCTCAGAACGTTCCATGTGGTCCGTGTGTCTGTCAACGGCACTGCATCGGTCAGCTGCCCCAACCTGACAGGCAAGAACCAGGAGGAGATGAGATTCCACCTTTACTTGGGCTTGGTCGAGGTTGGCAACCACACTCACGACAGTGCTCACAACCACAACTCCACAGAGACCGTGACTCCTGTTGGGGAGGGTCTGGTGCTGAAGGTGAACAAACAGGACCACACGGTCAGCTTTGTCCTCTCTGGAATGACCACGGAGCGCGCTGGGGTCTATACCTGCGAGGGGCACCCCATGTACCCACCTCCCATTGAGAAAGTACAAGACGAGCCTCAGACTGTGGTCCTGGTTGAAGGTATGTTTACTTCAAAAGGAACTGATCTATGCAAGCACACACAAATTCACATGCATGCGCACAGGCATGCATGCACACACAGTAGTTCAAAATGCTATATCTTGATTTACAGGAACATACACTGAGTGTACAAAACATTAGGAATACCTGCTCTTTCCATGACAAAGACTGACCAGGTGAATCCAGGTGAAAGCTATGGTCCCTTAATGACATCACCTGTTAAATCCACGTCAATCAGTGTAGATAAAGGGGAGGAGACAGGTTAAAGAAGGATTTTTAAGCCTTGAGACAATTAAGATATGTATTGTGTATGTTTGCTATTCAGAGGGTGAATGGGCAAGACAAAGATTTGAGGGCCTTTGAACGGAGTATGGTAGTAGGAGCCAGGCGCACCGGTTTGAGTGTGTCAAGAACTGCAACTCTGCTGTGTTTTTCACACTCAATAGTTTCCTGTGTGTATCAAGAATGGTCCACCACCCAAAGGTCATTCAACTAACTTGACACAACTGTGGGAAGTATTGGAGTCAACATGGGCCAGCATCCCTATGGAGCACTTTCGACACCTTGTAGAGTCCATGCCCCGACGAATTGAGGCTGTTCTGAGGGCAAAAAGGGGGTGCAACTCAATATTAGGAAGGTGTTCCTAATGTTTTGTACACTCAGTGTATATTCTAATGGTCTACTTGTGCTTAAAGGCCAAATGGGCCAGTTTCCCCGGACCTAGATAACATAAAATGCACTTTCAGTGGAAAAACTCAAGTACCCCCTGTAAAACCTGCCCCTTGAAGTTTAAAACTCACATCTCTCTCTGATTGGTTGGTCAGCATACCAGGTGCCAGGTAGGGAAGACCATGGGATGTGTAGGCTCTGGAGTGGATGGTGTCCCTGTTTGGGCATGGGTGCTGGGGTTCTGGGTCACCATCATCTATGGCCTGGCTGTCACTGTCATCGCCCTTGTCATCTGGGTGAGTGACATCTTGCTTCCTTTACTCAGAGAGACGGTAACTTGTCTTACATCCATGAGGTGCTGCCTCCTGTGATAAAAAATATAAGTAATCTCTCAAGCCTTGGCATAAATTCAATGCACAATTAACTATTTAGTCCAACAATGCAATATAGTATATGTATTGAAAACATAAGTGATGCTTGGAGACAGTTTTATACAACTACAACTGCATACATATACACAGCTCACCCTACTCACTCTCCACCTCTTTCTGTGCGTTTGATTCTCAGCTCAGACTGAGGAGAGTGGAGTGTTCCCAGAGCGACTACATGAACATCAAACCCAGTGCTCCACTCAGGGGGCCCAGGAAGAAGCAGGGGGTCCAGCATCCAATCCGAATGGGACGATACTGATCACAGTCATCCTCAGATCACAATCCTTCTCAGACAAAAGCAACACGAGAGTTGAGCCTTTATTGGCCCTTGAGAGCTGACTGGAGAAACAGACCAAGTTCTTTATGTGAATACGAAAGCTAGCTCTTCAAATGACATGGTGTACATCTAATTGTACATCTGATTGTGTGTAAATAAAGATTGAGTTATCTTCTAAATGTTAATCAAATAATTATAGTCTGATGTAATATGATCTTCTGGGAAACTATTGAGAATGGAGTCTTGAAGTTGTGGGCAGCATATTATATAAAGAAAAATATCCCAATGCATACTGTAGGGAACGAACACACATGCTCACACACACAAATGTGTTAAGCGTACAGACACAGGGGCATCCTCTCTGATTTGTAGTGGGTGTGTAGCGAAGAGGAAGACCCTAGCTCTGTGGTGAATGGGTCTCACAGGAAACAGTGGTTTCCGAATATGAGGGGACTGAACCACATTTTCACACACTCTGTATGAGAGCCACTGTGATTGTCATGTACAGTATATGGGTCAAAATAAGGGACTGTCTTACATTGAAACTGGCCAACTGAATTACAAATCCCTGCTTGTCCTTTTAATGGACTAATACTTTGTTAATGTACTTAAGTAGTTTTTTAAAAATCAAATCAAGCTGGTGCTTCAAATCGAGCATTCCCAAGCTACAGGCCTCCCTCAACTGTTTCAGTGTATTGCAATACTTTAGTTTTAACCATTGTTTACAGATTTTGATAGAACAACTTACAACTTGTCCTTCGAGGGTTAACTTAAGTAACTCAGCCACGAGGAAACAATGAAAAAAAAAAAGAAATGCTGCAATGACAAAAACACCTAGCATAATTTCCTGTCTACCGTTTCCTTGAAGGCTTGTGTTTAGTGCCATTGTGCACTATAGTATGCAGAAGAGGGACTGCACCTTGATGTTGCACACCCTGCAGTTTCTATGTAGTTAGGGCAAACGCATTAAACCAGCAGACTATGAGAGCTGTACAGGCTATGAGTGTACAGGTATCATGTCACAATGAAACAGTAGCTACATCCCAAATGGCACCCTTTCTCTCTTTATAGTGCACTACTTTTATATTATATATTACATATACTGTATATGCCTTCGGAAGGTATTCAGACCCCTTGACTTTTTCCACATTTTGTTACGTTACAGCCTTATTCTAAAATGAATTACATTTGTTAAAATTGTTTTTCTCATCAATCTACACACTAATACCCTGTAATGACAAAGCAAAAACAGGTTTTTAGAAATTTTTGCAAATGTATATAAAAGAAAAAACAGAAATATCACATTTGCATAAGTATTCAGACCCTTTACTCAGTACTTTGTTGAAGACCCTTTGGTAACGATTACAGCCTCAAGTCTTCTTGGGTATGACGCTACAAGCTTGGCACACCTGTATTTGGGGAGTTTCTCCCATTCTTCTCTGCAGATCCTCTCAAGCTCTGTCAGTTTGGATGGGGAGCGTCGCTGCACAGCTATTTTCAGGTCTCGCCAGAGATGTTCGATCGGGTTCAAATCCGGGCCTTCGATCTGGACTAGTCTCCCAGGTCTGCCGCTGAAAAACATCCCCACAGCATGATGCTTCACCGTAGGGGATGGTGCCAGGTTTCCTCCAGACGTGACGCTTGGCATTCAGGCCAAAGAGTTCAATCTTGGTTTCATCAGACCAGAGAATCTTGTTTCTCATGGTCAGAGCTCTTTAGGTGCCTTTTGGCAAACTCCGAGATCTTTAGGTGCCTTTTGGCAAACTCCAAGTGGGCTGTCATGTGCCTTTTACTGACGTGTGGCTTCCATCTGGCCACTCTACCATTAAAGGTCTGATTGGTGGAGTGCTGCAGAGATAGTTGTCCTTCTGGAAGGTTCTCCCATCTCCACAGAGGAACTCTGGAGCTCTGTCAGAGTAACCATTGGGTTCTCCCTGACCAAGGCCCTTTCGCCCGATTGCTCAGTTTGGCCGGGCAGCCAGCTCTAGGAAGAGTCTTGGTGGTTCAAAACTTATTCCATTTAAGAATGATGGAGGCCACTGTGTTCTTGTGGACCTTCAATGCTGCAGACATTTTTTGGTACCCTTCCCCAGATCTGTGCCTTGACACAATCCTGTCTCGGAGCTCAGATTTTTAAAAACCTGTTTCTCTTTGTCATTATGGGGTATTGTGTGTAGAATGATGAGGAACATATTTTATTTAATCCATTTTAGAATAAGGATAAAGTAAAAAAATATGGATAAAGTCAACGGGTCTGAATACTTTCCAAATGCACTGTAGGGAATAGGAGTACGATTTGGGACGCATTCTATGTCTCATCTATTTTTGTCAGCAAGTCTACATATGCACAATGACAGATTAATAAATACAAGGAAAACAGTAACCAGTTATGTGACAAACATTGTGAAAACCTTTGACAGTTTCTCCAATAAATTAAAAGTATTTTTTTAAACAGACTTTAGTGGATTCCTGTTTCTATTACATTTTATTTTAGTTACAGGCATGAATCTAGGCCACTTTTAGTTATCACATCAGTTCCCAACTCTACTAAACACGTTTAAATGACATGGCAATAATTTGAACAGTTTCACTCCTGGCAAGGCCACCAATTCATCACATCAGTATTGTTCCAACATATTCTATATGTCTTTCTATCTTTCTGATTGAGAGGGGGTCAAATACTTATTTCCCTCATTAAAATGCATTAACATTTTTGACATGCGTTTTTCTGGATTTTTTTGTTGTTATTCTGTCTCTCACTGTTCAAATAAACCTACCATTAAAATTATAGATTGATCATGTCTTTGTCAGTGGGCAAGCGTACAAAATCAGCAAGGGATCAAATACTTTTTTTCCTCACTGTACACAGTACCAGTCAAAAGTTTGGACACACCTACTCATTCAAGGGTGTTTCTTTATTTTTACTATTTTCTACATTGTAGAATAATAGTGAAGACATCAAAACTATTAAATAACACAAATGGAATCATGTAGTAACCAAAGTGTTAAACAAATTAAAATATTATTTATATTCTTCAAAGTAGCCACCCTTTGCCTTGATGACAGCTTTGCACACTATTGGCATTCTCTCAACCAGCTTCAAGAGGTAGTCACCTGGAATGCATTTCAATTAACAGGTGTGCCATCTTAAAAGTTAATTTGTGGAATTTCTTTCCTTCTTAATGCGTTTGAGCAAATCAGTTGTGTTGTGACAAGGTAGGGGTGGTATACAGAAGATAGCCCTATTTGGTAAAAGACCAAGTCCATATTATGGTAAGAACAGCTCAAATAAGCAAAGAGAAACAACAGTCCATCATTACTTTAAGACATGATGGTCAGTCAATACGGACAATTTCAAGAACTTTAAAAAGTTTCTTCAAATGCAGTTGCAAAAACCATCAAGCGCTATGATGGAACTGGCTCTCATGAGGACCGGCACAGGAATGGAAGACCCAGAGTTACCTCTGCTGCAGAGGATAAGTTCATTAGAGTTACCAGCCTCCGAAATTGCAGCCCAAATAAATGCTTCACAGAGTTCAAGTAACAGACACATCTCAACATCAACTGTTCAGAGGAGACTGCGAGAATCAGGCCTTCATGGTCGAATTGCTGCAAAGAAACCACTACTAAAGGACACCAATATGAAGAAGAGACTTGCTTGGGCCAAGAAACACAAACAATGGACATTAGACTGGTGGAAATCTGTCCTTTGGTCTGATTAGTCCAAATATAAGATTTTTGGTTGCAACCGCCATGTCTTTGTGAGACGCAGAGTAGGTGAACGGATGATCTCCGCATGTGTAGTTCCCACCATGAAGCATGGAGGAGGTGTGATGGTGCTTTGCTGGTGACACCAGAATTCAAGGCACACTTAACCAGCATGGCTACCACAGCATTCTGCAGCGATACGCCATCCCATCTGGTTTTGTGCTTAGTGGGACTACCATTTGTTTTTCAACAGGACAATGACCCAACACACCTCCAGGCTGTGTAAGGGCTATTTGACCAAGAAGGAGAGTGATGGAGTGCTGCATCAGATGACCTGGCCTCCACAATCACCAGACCTCAATCCAATTGAGATGGTTTGTGATGAGTTGGACCACAGAGTGAAGGAAAAGCAGCCAACAAGTGCTCAGCATGTGGGAACTCCTTCAAGACCGTTGGAAAATCATTCCAGGTGAAGCTGGTTGAGAGAATACCAAAAGGGTGGCTATTTGAAAAATCTAAAATCTCAAATATATTATGATTTGTTGAACAATTTTTTGGTTACTACATGATTCCATATGTGTTATTTCATAGTTTTGATGTCTTCACTATTATTCTACAATGTATAAAATAGTCAAAATAAAGAAGAACACTTGAATGAATAGGTGTCCAACCTTTTGACTGGTACTGTATATACATATAGTCGATGACATTTTATTTTCAGCAAGTGACAGTCATGATTATAAGCCATTTTTAGATATAACATCAGATCCCATAACCACCCCTACTCAACATGTTTCAATGACATGGCATCAATCTGAAAAGTTTCAGGCCCAATCCCAAATCAACCCCTAGACCCTCACCCTACGCACTTGAGGAGATCTAAGAGGATTTAACAGGTGTAAGCAATTTGGTAATTAATTCCAACTGGCCCTCTGATACGCTAGGTTGAAGTTTCACCATAATGCTTAAACCCATCAAATCATCTCCGATCTCCACAAGTGCACAGGGTGTAGGGTCCATTTAGTATTGGGCCTCACTTTTGGCAAGGCCACCGATTCATCGCATCAGAATTGTTCTCAAGTGTCAACGTATTCTAAATGACCCACACAAACATGTGTCTGTCTCAATAGTCTACAGTGGCTTCTTCTCCTGCGTCTCCTTTCCTTCATCTGCACTGATTAGGCTGGTCAGTTCCTTCAGATCAGTGCAGATGAAGGAGAGGAGGCGAGGAGATGAATTTAGACTATTGAGGAATAACCCATGAGATGTATTAAGATTATTCAAGTTATGTTACTTAACTTTAAGTTACTTCAACAGGATTTAAGTTACTTAAACATAAACTGGAACATGTACGCTCCAACACAGATTCCTTCACAAATATGAGGAGCAATGACACAACATGGGAGTTTGTTCCAATTTACTTTCGAAGTAAAATAGTGAGACATTATGCAGTGAACTGTATAGTCCAGACACTCACACAGAGATATTTTCGACAACAAGTCTTCATGTAGTCAATTCAGTATACCAGCAGTTCCTGTGCAACGAATGACAGGACCGGAACAGGACCGTATCGTGACCAGACTGTGAGCACAGAACCAGGTCGAGGTTCTCTTGACTGAATTAGCCATGTCCCCCTCTCTCCATGTCCGTCAGTCTGTCATCTGTTCAACGTAAGTCTCTCCTGTTCTGGAAAGATCCGTGTTCTGAGGAGCTCTGTTCTTTCCTCCTCGGACAGATTGTCCAGCTCGTGCTCCGACACCTAGGAATGGAGAGGAGGGACGGGAAATAATGGATTTAGAAATGAGGGATGGGTAAAAGTGGGGGTACCAAGTCGAGTCAAGTTCAAGATGGGCTCTGCAACATTTGTCTTATTTTAGTGTATTACAATGCCTCTCAAATGTACAAAGTTAAGACTCATAAATAAGAATGCTAAACCTGGCTCACATTTCACCTTATCAAAAAAGGATGGCACATTTTCAGGTAAAAAAATTAGTTTTAATCAGAAGACCATATCAAGTCAATCTTTATCATCTCAGAGGGAAATTTGTCTGTTAATAAAAGACAAACAAGAGACAGTTAAGACACAATCACATTAGCTAGAGCTTAAAAGAAGAGTCTACAACATTGGGGTGCAAGACTCACCACGACCGGGGTGTATCCTAGGACCGTCAGATGACGCATCTTGATAGCCAGGTTGCCACGGGGATGGGAGGTACCATAACAGAAAGAGGACGGGGGTGCGCAGAGTACAGCAATTCTACATCAGGGGGAGAATACAAGAATAGTTTGATCCTAATTTGGATAACATTGATGTGACTGAAACAGTGATTGAATGAGTTTGAATGGGAGACTACACCCTCAGATCTAATTCAGATTAACTGAATCGTATATTCCTGTAAATCTAACAGATAGTATTTGTTTTCTTTCAAATACTTTAGCTCAATTGACTGAGCTTGCATAGAGCCATGATATCAATGAAATGGTGAAGAAAGCAGGTACCATCGCACTCAACCTAAAACTTGACTAGTGTTTGTTTGGTGCATAAAAACAAATGAACAATAGTCCGAAAAAAAATCACACTTAATATTTTGGGACCAATGGAATAGTCCCAAATTGCAAAACAACCCTGCCCATGGCACTTCACAGGGCTCGACATTAACGCTTGTCCTCTTATCAGGGACAAGTAAAAAAATGATCACACAAAAATCACAACATCAAACAATTACTCTGATCAGAATTGGATCAGAGGCCAACATTGTATTATTCAAATCTATTTATCATATACATAAATAAAAAGCCTACATGTCAGTGTGTAGGTGATATGCATATTGACTACAGCCTCATGTCCAAACCGATGCTGACATGAGGAAGGCGCCAGAAAATGTTGCCAAACATTGATGAGACTTTTAATTACATAAATATAGGCTAAACGCCAGTCATGTTTGACAAATATAGGCCTAATAAAGGATAATTAACATTAACGTCTAAGGTTTGATTCTGTCGAATTACTCGAGGCAGGGTTCGTTTCAGATCAAATGGTCACAAGACCGGAGAGCGTGAAGGATAGTGCCTGTTGCGCACCGCACATCACCCACCTTGAATCTGAGCGGAGGCGGTTTTTGAAACTATTCAACC
This sequence comes from Coregonus clupeaformis, assembly GCF_020615455.1. NCBI lineage: Eukaryota > Metazoa > Chordata > Actinopteri > Salmoniformes > Salmonidae > Coregonus > Coregonus clupeaformis. Next base: position 461,572 of record NW_025533726.1, read on the forward strand.
ATAAACGTAATTGTTTAAAACCGAGAATTTTTATGTCATTTTATAAAGCATGTCTTACCTTGTTTCAAAGTAGCAGAGCCAAAATACGACCATAGAAATATTGAGGGACTTATTTTATAGCCTGAATACTTAATATGCCATTGAAACCAGCATTATTCTCATGTTCTATTGGTTTTCAAATCAATGTTATTTTATTGTCCAGCAGCTAAAGGCATAATCTTAGTCGTATGAGTAACCCATGCTAGTTGATGCATCTTTAGATCTCCCTTTTCTTAATCTCTGTCACATGAAACCACTCGCACGTGCAGTGCACTTTTGAGAACGATGTTTTCCAACTAATTGCATTTTGGAACATTCGCACATAGCCTACAGCCATGTCCGCATTGTTGAGTTTATAATATGAAGAAATACACATTTATAAAAAAAACGGTCTGATCTGTTGCATCAGCCTCATTGCTCTTTTACATTTTTTTATGTGTAGTGGTTGTATGAATTTTGGATCTGTCCTCCCAGAACTGTCCCAGAGAATGTTTTGAACCATAAACATATTTTTGATCGTCCCTGGGATGATGGGAAGCCCCTTAATTTCAAGCCCTGGAGGAAATTGTTTTATAAACACATAAAAAGTATTTGTTTGTAATTGTAGACCTAATGCCAATATCTTATAGGCTACCAAGGGTGGCCAACAATCCTCCAAGAGAGCCTTAAGGATGGGGGGGTAGTGTTGTATTTTGAGACAGGCTTGAATATGCAAAACAGCCAATAGGCAGTGTAGCCTACATTTCTGTCTGATTCTCTATGGTAAAAAAGATAGTAATATATTATATTTTGTAAAGTGGTTCCTTGCATCATACAATTATGTAAAAATGGTGTTACAGACTAGGTGACTTGAGCTTTTGGACAAGTAAAAAATCTGTCCTACTTGTCCGAAGGTCAAGTGGCAAAGAAAGTTCATGTCAAGCACTGCTTCAGTTCAGGCAGGCTCAATCAAACACTAAAAATATTTCAAAGAAAACAAACCCAGGTCTGATATCCAATGAAATTACTAACACACAGCAGTGTGAATGAGTTAGGTTAGTTAGTAACCTTTGACTGTGCTCAGGTGGAGGACACTCTCCCTCAGACGGAGCCCTCCCTCCTGTGGCTTCTTGTAGAGGTTCGGGTTGGGTTATCACACCATCTGTAATACAACCCAGACACAACCCGTAATATGACATCCTTTAATCAACAGAAACGATTACTCGCTAAAATAAAGCACAAGCACTGTTGAGCATTGGTGAATAAATAATTTGGGGACACATCTTATGCTGACAAGTTCACATACAGTACCTAACTCAACACATACGTAAAGTTGTCCAACTGTCTTGTCCCACATAATAAATACACAACATAATGAACCCAAACAGTGAGGTAGCCTGGTCCCAGATCTGTTTGTGCTGTATAGCCAACTCCTATGGTCATTTTAATGCAAAACAACCATATGAGTTCGCTATCCTGGGTTTCCCAAACTCGGTCCTGGGCCCCCCCTGGGAGCACGTTTTGGTTTACGCCCTAGCACTACACAGCTGATTCAAATAATCAAAGCTTGATGATGAGTTGTTTATTTGAATCAGCTGTGTAGTGCTAGGGCATAAACCAAAACATTCGCCAGGGGGTCCTAGGACCAAGTATTGGAAAACCTGAGCTATACAACACAAACAGATCTGGGACCAAGCAATGGTCCATCTAAGCTCGGACTGCCACGCAGAAGTAATATCAGCCCGCGCAGAGAAGCACGAGATTGACATTTCTGCTTTTCCCCTTATTTAACACTATCAACATTTCGCTCTACTGTGGGAATTGTGCTCGAATCAATGCAATATTTTTCTATTCAAATTGTATTTGTCACATGCGCCAAATACAACAGGTGTAGACCTTACCGTGAAATACTTACTTACAAGCCCTTAACCAACAATGCAGTTCAAGAAATAGAGTTAAGAAAATATTTGCTAAATAAACTAAAGTACAAAATAAACTAAAAAATAACACAATAAAATAACAATAACGAGGCTATATACAGGGGTACCGGTACGAGTCAATGTGCGTGGGTACAGGTTAGTCGAGGTCATTTGTACATGTGGTAGGGGTAAAGTGACTATGCATAGATAATAAACCACGAGTAGCAGCACTGTAAAAACAAAGGGGGGGAGGTCAATGTAAATAGTCCGGGAGGCCATTTTATTAATTGTTCAGCAGGCTTATGGCTTGGGGGTAGAAGCAATATTAGCCACTTTCAATGTAACATACCGAAACAAAACGAACTATGCAAGACTTAGTATGCAAAACTAACTGTGAAAGAGATTTTCTTGAAGGCAAAGCACATTGGAGTAGGATTCTATTGCATTGACAGTCATGACTCAGGCCCGTACTCTACACAGACCGGTGCGCCATAACCAATCAGAGCTGCAGTAGGCCTATATGCAAATAGACCATTGTCATATATGGATCTGTGCCATTCACTTTGAACTGGACTGAGTTACCAGCATGAGCGTTCGCGAGTAGATGTGCTTGTTTTGAGATCAAAGCAAGAGTTGCATGTAGCCACCTGTGCACATTTGTTCATATTCTTTGCTAGTTAGTGAGTTATTAGCCCAGTTATAGCTCATTTCTAGTCAACAATGGTGGAGAAGTTGCTTCCTACAAGAGCATAAAATGTGTGCATTTCTAGCCATCTTTGAAAAGCGAGTTAGGTAAAGACCTTTTTTTCTGTGTTAAAAGGGGCAGTGTTGTATTTTGAGACTGTCTTGAAAAAGCTAAGTAGCCAATAGGCAAAGGGTACGGACAAATTAAATCTCTCCCTTTCCCAGTCTGCTGTTCCCACATGCTTCAAGATGGCCACCATTGTTCCTGTACCCAAGAAAGCAAAGGTAACTGAACTAAATGACTATCGCCCGTAGCACTCTGTCATCATGAAGTGCTAGTCAAGGATCATATCACCTCTACCTTACCGGTCACCCTAGACCCACTTCAATTTGCTTACCGCCCCAATAGATCCACTGACGATGCAATAGCCATCACACTACCCTATCCCATCTGGACAAGAGGAATACCTATGTAAGAATGCTGTTCATTGACTATAGCTCAGCATTCAACACCATAGTACCCTCCAAGCTCATCATTAAGCTCGAGGCCCTGGGTCTGAACCCTGCCCTGTGCAACTGGGTCCTGGACTTCCTGACGGGCCGCCCCCAGGTGGTGGAAGTAGGAAACAACATCTCCACTTTGCTGATCCTCAACACTGGGTCCACACAAGGGTGCGTGCTCAGCCCCCTCCTGTACTCCCTGTTCACCCATGACTGAGTTGGAGGCATGCTTGGCCATGCAATCATCAAGTTTGCAGACGACACAACAGTAGTAGGCCTGATTACCAACAATGACAAGACAGCCTACAGGGAGGAGGTGAGGGCTCTGGGAGTGTGGTGCCAGGAAAATAACTTCTCACTCAACATCAACAAAACAAAAGGAGATGATCGTGGACTTCAGGAAACAGCAGAGGGTGCACCCCCCTACCCACATCGACGGGACCGCATTGGAGAAAGTGGAAAGTTTCAAGTTCCTTGGCGTACACATCACTGACAAACTGAAATGGTCCACCTCCGCAGACAGTGTTGTGAAGAAGGCGCAACAGAGCCTATTCAACCTCAGGAGGCTGAATAAATTTGGCTTGGCACCTAAAACCATCACAAACTTTTACAGATGCATTACATTTACATTTACGTCATTTAGCAGACGCTCTTATCCAGAGCGACTTACAGGAGCAATTAGGGTTAAGTGCCTTGCTCAAGGGCACATCGACAGATTTTTCACCTAGTTGGCTTGGGGATTAGAACCAGCGACCTTTCGGTTACTGGCACAACGCTCTTAACCACTAAGCTACCTGCCGCCCCAGATGCACAATTGAGAGCATCCTGTCGGGCTGTATCACCGCCTGGTACGGCAACTGCACCGCCCGCAACCGCAGGGCTCTCCAGAGGGTGGTGCGGTCTGCCGAATGCATTACCGGGGGCAAACTACCCGCCCTCCAAGACACCTACAGCACCGATGTCACAGGAAGGCCAAAAAGATCATCAAGGACATCAACCACCGAGCCACTGCCTGTTCACCCCGCTATCATCCAGAAGGCGAGGTCAGTTCAGGTGCATCAAAGCTGGGACCAAGACACTGAAAAAAGCTTCTATCTCAAGGCCATCAGACTATTAAATTGCACATTAGAGGCTGCTGCTGCCTATTGAAATCACTGGCCACTTTAAGATATGGAACACATGTCACTTTAATAATGTTTACATATCTTGCATTACTCATCTCATATGTATATACTGTATTCTATAATATTCTACTGTATCTTAGTCCATGCCGCTCTGTCATTGCTTGTCCATATATGTATATATTCTTAATTCCATTGCTTACTTAGATTTGTGTGTATATGTTGTGAAATTGTTAGATATTTCTTGTTAGATATTACTGCACTGTCGGAGCTAGAAGAAAAGCATTTCGCTACACCCGCAATAACATCTGCTAAACATGTGTATGTGACAAATAAAATTTGATTTGGTAGCATCATCTTCTGATTCTCTGTAATAATGGTATGGGAATAATAATGAATTTTATTTTGAAAGTGGTTTCTTCCATCAAACAACAACATTCAGTCACCTCCTTGTCTGAAGGACAAGTGGATAAACAGGTTAATGTCAAGCCCTGCATGTTTTTTTTTCAAAAGTCTCAGAATATAGGCCTACATTGAACACCACACATTGGCTGCTACTGTAGGCTGAACGACAGAACAGCTATTTCCATGTTAAAACGTTTTGGGATGCATTTCTCTCCATTGTTTCTGATGGTAGGCCACTCTGGTAGGTCTACATTATGATCAAATAGCCACAGTACTCTACTTGGCCACTGTTAAAAAACTGTAACTTAAAGTGGGTACAGCCTCAGTGTTCACAGTAAACGCGTGCTGGAAGTTTGTGCTCAGCAGACCAGAAATTTGCTCAGTGCCAAAAAAAATTTGAGGGAACATTGGGACAATTCTAACAGTGGGGTCCTACTTACCTATGAAGTATAGGTCTTCGACCATCACACCCTCCTGTAGCAGCCCTTCCTGGGCGATGCTCTGCAGGGTTATAGACAGCCCTGGGTTAATGGACAGGTCGTTAGGGGCTGGAGAGCCCAGAGCCTCAGGAGGGACGGTCAGGGGCTTAGGGAGAGAAGGTCGGTCCAGCCTGAGACACAGGTTCACTATCTGCAGCTTTTTCTCCATCCCCCTTTCTGCAGCCGCCCACCTGTATGGACATGGAGGACAAGGGGTCAGCTGGTTGGATAGGTATAAGTAAGACGGTAATCGCATCCTCTTGCCTTCTTATTGGCTGGGTATAAATATTGCCGGCCGTCATTGTAAATAAGAATTTGTTCTTAACTGACTTGCCTAGTTAAATAAAGGTTAAATAGAAATAAATAAAAATACAACCATTTCACTTCCTACAGGAGCGCCTAAGGGCAAGCAGTTTGATTTGGAATTCAGCATATCTGTATTATAATAATGTATAATAGATATATAATCATGTTTAATAATGATGTATAAGTCATTTTTTCGAAATCTAATGATTTGAAAATTATTTGACAGTGTTTGACCTCTGGCACTGATCTCCTCCAGTGTATCCTGCTGCAGCAGCTGTTCCAGTGGGGCGGCGGGGAAGTGGCCCAGCAGACACAGGCAGTAGACCACCTTCAGCAGCTCGGAGGCGGCCATCTTGGGCAGGTAGGACACCACCACGTGGGTCACGCCCTCCAGGAACCTATGGCCAGGGAGAAACCAGTCAGGTCAAGTGAAACATATAGAGCTTAGGTTGCATTCAATGCGAGATGGTGGTAATCTGTATTATGCGACTGTTAAGTGGCTGCTTTGAATATTGATTGAGAACCCATCTCCATTTACAAATATAGCTGGAGCTGTGTACACTGCAAAATAGCAGGAAGCTATAGGGTTCCTTCAAAATGTAGCCTTGCTTCCTCCGTTCCTTGCGGTAACCATTGATCTGTAAGTAATAGAATAAGTGAGATACATGGTTTCCACCCTACTGCGTCAACTTTCAGCAACCTAGTCGAATCAGTAAATACTGTACCTTAAGGACAGGAGACTGCATTAAGGTATTTGAACAGGGTCTGGGCCTCTGTAAGTACAGATAGCCATGCTTTAACTGCGCACATTAAGGTAATGCAAAGAAGAGGGGGGAGGGAAAGGGAGATGGTATGGAGAGTGTGAGACCATGTCATTCTATTTCTATGGTACATTATATTTCTATGGTGGAGACTCACGGCTCTCTGTAGCCCTGTAGGTTGTGGTTAAGGGACGAGTAGGTCTTCAGAACGCTGAGGATGCTCTTTGAGCCCCAGGGCGTCTGGGTTCTGGCCACTCTCTCTGCGAAGGCATCCAACATGGCCGTGGGGCAGAACGCTAGATCCTCAAACGCCTGACAGGAAGAGAATCACCTAGAACCGACAGAACATGTTAGAGGACAGGAGTGTTTGAGGAGGGGAGTAATCTTCAGATTTCAAACACAGGCTCTTAGGGATCAATATCACCACTGAACAGTGTGCTAGGTGCTAGAAGCTACGGGAATCTTATCAAAGGTCGTTGTATCAGAAACAGTTCTCCCATGCTGCATAAATGTATGTAACTGTATTAGGGTTGGGCGATGTCAACCTTTTCCCCATCGTAATTATGCACTCTTAAACATTGTGCTATACGATGGCCTCGCCCCCTATTGGCCAACCCCCCTCCCATAAAAAAAAAACATGCCTACGGGAGGGATGAGATCAATCCTGACATTGGCAAAACATATTTAGTGGAGCTAAATATTTTGCAGTAGCCTATTCCTCTCTGGTGGAGCTGTGGCACAAAAGAGGTGGGCAGGCAGGTCTGTGTGTGCCAAAGCGTGCAGATGGAGAAAGTGACAGTCAACGAGTGGGCTGCAGAGCAAATGACAGTCAACATCATGGGCTCCAGAGCAAGCAACTGCTGTCCTTAGAACTGGATAATTATAAACTGATTTGCATTTTTTGCCAAATCCTCCTCTCTTATTAGGCCTAAGCTACTATGCGTTTAAGGTAGGTTGCACATTGCTAGATTAATATGGAAATCGGCCTAGGCCAACTAAGCTACACGTTGTTTTCTTTCACAAGCTTTCCTCAGCTGTAGACTCAGTTTTCTTTAGACTTCTCATTCGATTTATCCATCTTGGTATTGTTTGCTCAATTTCACTTCTTGTGGCCTGAAATATAATTTGTCATTCAAAATAAAGTTGTGATTGAGAATAGCATAGACTCCGACTTACATAATTGTTCACATTTAAAAGCAGAAACTTTAGAACAAATACTTTTCACAACTTGGAATTTGTCTTAACGCTTTTATGAAATTTCAATTAGTAGGATTAGACTTTTGTCAGTTTGGTTCACAATGACAAGGAGGGATTTTTTTCCTCGACCTCGCATGCATAATTTCTGTTATATAATGCTTTGATCACCTGTACGTTTTGTTCAAATTTCTCATGAAATGTTTCTATCTTGCTATTGATTGTTCTCACTCATTATTACCTTAGGCCTACCATATTTGTAGGTTATTCAAAAACAACTTCAAACTTTGTGAGATAATCTATCTAACAGAGTTGCAGGCTAATTGTTTGATCATGAAATAGAGCAGCGGAGAAATCATCCGCTATTGGAGACAGAGAAAGAAAGAACTAAAACATATCTTCTGGACGGGACATTTAGCGCTGCTTTGGTGAAACTTAGCAATGTCTAAATTGTTCTCTTGCATTCTGTAAATATAACATTAATTGAAATAGGCTATAGCAAATAAGAATATAGGCAATTTACTGGGAATAGTGTAGCTAAGGAGATAAGCAGTATAGTATTGGTATATATAGTGTATTATAGTATACCGTAGTATGGTAAATTATAGTATACAGTAGTATGGTATATTATAGTATACAGTAGTATGGTATATTATAGTATAGAGTTGTATGGTATAGGTCACCTGTTTGTTGTTCCACATGGCGATGCTGGAGGCCACGTAGTCAGAGACGGCGGTGAACAGGGCCACGTCTCTGTAGTGCAGCTCCCCTTACAGGCCCTCAGCACATTCACTCAGGCGGTTGAAGGGGACTCCATGGACGTGCTCTGTGATGCAGGAGGGAGGAAGGAAAGAGTACAGTAGTCTTTCACATATAAAACAGTTCAATCATGAGTTGGGAATGATGAGCCGACACACTTATCAAATAACTGATCCTGTGAAACTAACATATTAAGCAGAATACAGTGGCTTACGTCCACTGGTTTCCAGTTAGTCAAGTCTGGCATATAGCATTTGTGTCTCACCTGCTATCTTTCTGCTGCAGACGGCCAACAGCGGCTTGGAGCAGAAGCCCATGGAGGCCAGCGTAGTGATCATATACTGGGAGTTCGGAAGAGTGAACTGGTCTGCCAATGACAGGGCCTTTCTCTGGAGGGAGGGATGGGAAGAGAAACTGTTATTACTGGTCAGGGCCTATATTGACAATCTCAGAGTAAGAATGCTGATCTAGGATTTTTAAGGCTGACCCCATTTCGTCGACTGGTCAATTGTTTGGTCGACCCGATAAATGTTTTGTCAGGCAGTTGCACAATCTTTTTTTTATGGCATGTCTTGATTGACGCCTGTCTCAGTGGACTAATCCATTGCGGAGGCTGTCGGGATGGCACACCAGTATCACCAGTAGTACATTTACTGTTAATTCCCATAATTTCTAATCTACAATGTTTATTTGGTTACCGTAATTTCAGTTAATGCATATATTATTATTACAGTCTTTTACAGTTCTCATTGTCGGAGTGGACACGTTGCTTGCAGAGCCCACAACATAGGCTACACTTGTGAGAAACACGTTTTAGTTTATTTCACTCCATTTACAAGTTGTCAATTTATTAATTGTGCTTTGTTTGGAGCGCTCCTGTCAATGTTGAGTTAGGACGTGCACCTGATTATGCATAGAGTTAGGCTTAGCAGGGCCTAAAAGTAACACCCGCAGGTAGATTTTGACATTGGCGGATAAGATGTGAAAATGTTTGTCTCAGCTGTGATATTTTGGTTAAAAGACTCAGATCACAAAAAATGAAATTAAACAATATACCACCTTACTAGTAATCCATTTTTTTTTTTTTTACATTACAAAGCATGCTCATCCGTTTGTGTTTTGTTTGGGTAAATTTAGCGGAAAACAATATATTTTGGCTGGTAAAAAATCTGCGCGGCTGGTAGATTTGTATATCTACCTGCCACAGTGGCTGGTGGACCAAAATGTTAATTTTATGCTCTGAGGCTACCTGGCCTGCGTGAAAATGTAGGATCTGATAGTATTTCTGATTGTCTTCACTCACCACCACTAATGAGTTGTGGAGCAAATTGTTTCTTCACCTCAAACAGCAAGTAAACAAAGTCTGTTTTTACATCCATTGAGAATGACAATAGTTCCTCAATGTAGCCTATTCGAAAAATCTTTCCATCTTTCTCCCTTTCGATAACCACTTGGGTGAAAGGGCCAAAAAATTTAATGCTCCAATCTGGTGGAAACGTCATAAAATAGGCCTACCTGATTACTTCTCATCCCTTCCGCAAATAGCCTACAGCTGTGTCTGTCCAGAGTTCACTGGCACAGGAAACTGAGGGTCCAGAATATTTTATACAATGTTGCAAGAGCTTCTGCTGGACCAAGTTGATAGTAGATACAATGTTTCAAGTTCCTTGCAGACAGGCCATGCGTAGCCAATGTGATTCAGGATATTTTCTACCTGCAGGCTGAAATGTTTTTATGTGTTGGCTTTATGTAGGCTATTGTTACATAGTTGGCAATGGCAATAGAAGTTACTTTTAGATTTGTATCATTTTAATTTAGATAGAATTTGTATTAATCACATGACAATGATTTTGAGATAGGAAGACTTTATTATAAAATAAATTAAACTGTTCCACGACAATGCGCATATGAAAATCATAACTGGCATGCAGATCGGTAGAAATTGTAAGATAAATTGGCACTCCAAATGGAAAAGGTTGCCGACCCCCGGTGTAGCCTATTACAGGCAACTTTGGGAGCGTAATGGCAGAATCTGCAAAGGCCAGCAGCAGTGGGAGGAGGTGGTTCAGGAACAGGTTTTTTTCTTCTGGTTAGGCTATCTTGATCTCTGGCTCCTCTTGAGTAATTTGTGTGTATTTTATTTAATCAGAGCGTGCTTTAAGCATCAGATAAGTTCAGTAGCCTACATATAGGCCTAGTTGATTTTATTACAACACATAGCGTGTCTATACAGTTGAACTCGTACATTTACATACACTTAGGTTGGAGTCATTATAACTAGTTTTTCAACCACTCCACACATTTCTTGTTAACAAACTATAGTTTTGGCAAGTCGGTTAGGGCATCTACTTTGTGCGTGACAAGTAATTTTTCCAACAATTGTTTACAGACAGATTATTTCACTTATTCACTGTATCACAATTCCAGTGGGTCAGAAGTTGACTGTGCCTTTAAACAGCTTGGAAAATTCCAGAAAATTATGTCATGGCTTTAGAAGCTTCTGATAGGCTAATTGACATAATTTGAGTCAATTGGAGGTGTACCAGTGGATGTATTTCAAGGCCTACCTTCAAACTCAGTGCCTCTTTGCTTGACATCATGGGAAAATCAAAAGAAATCAGCCAAGACCTCCGAAAAATAATTGTAGACCTCCACAAGTCTGGTTCATCCTTGGGAGCAATTTTCAAACGCCTGAAGGTACCACGTTCATATGTACAAACAATAGTACTCAAGTATAAACACCATGGGACCAAGCAGCCATCATATCGCTCAGGAAGAGACGCGTTCTGTCTCCTAGAGATGAACGTACTTTGGTGCGAAAAGTGCAAATCAATCCCAGAACAACAGCAAAGGACCTTTGTGAAGATGCTGGAGGAAACAGGTACAAAGGTATCTATATCCACAGTAAAACGAGTCATATCGACATAACCTGAAAGGCCGCTCAGCAAGGAAGAAGCCACTGCTCCAAAAGCCATATAAAAAAAGCCAGACTACGGTTTGCAACTGCACATGGGGACAACATCGTACTTTTTGGAGAAATGTTGTCTTGTCTGGAAGAAACAAAAATAGAACTGTTATGTTTGGAGGAAAAAGGGGGCGTTGCAAGCCGAAGAACACCATCCCAACCGTGACGCAATATTTCGCTACTATTCTGACATTTCACATTCTTAAAATAAAGTGGTTATCCTAACTGACCTAAGACAGGGAATTTTTAATCGGATTAAATGTCAGGAATTGTGAAAAACTGAGTTTAAATGTATTTGGCTAAGGTGTATGTAAACTTCCGACTTCAACTGTATATGGAAAAATAGACGTTTTAAAAATGTCGAAGTCGATTGGTCGAAAGAACAGACGACTCTTGGTCGACAAAGACCTTTTAGTCAGGGACAGCGGTAAGGATTTTGCCTTTTAGATCACAATGAAAAAGGTACAGGGAAGACCTGATCCTAGACCAGCACTCCTATTCTGAGACGCTTTATGAATACAGGCCAAGATGTATAGTTTGTCACAGTGGGTACGAGGCTCGCTAGACTGTGATTTAACTCAATGGCTCAACGGATGAGCCCTAATGCACCTCTAGTTTCTTCTTGATGTCCACCGGGGTATCCCGGTCCATGTGGCGCATCATGGTCTGCAGGGCCATGACGTTCTGGATGCTCGGCAGTAGAGCCTCGATCATCAGCCTAGAAAACAATACACACACGGTCATGCACTATACTGTACTGGAGAAATAACACTGGACCTGGGGGAGTTAAATAGGAAATGGCACTCTAGTCATTTTTGAAGCATCACTGCTGCTGTTAAAATAGATGTCACTGGCACCCACCTGACTCCCTCCTTCAGTGCGTCCCATTGGGGCTGCTCTCCAGGTGCTCCAGACAGAAACCAGCACTGACAGGGACTTCTCATCAAACTCATTGAGGTTCTCCTGTGGGGACAAAGCATGGTGTTACAGCATCATATAGGAATACTGTCCAGTGTGCATTTTTAAATATTGAGAGAGAAAGAGTTACAGTGCTACTCTTGGTGGGTGCCAGTCTGTGAGGTCACTGTTCACTGACAGGCTGGCAACCGGGCTAAGTCAGGACTCCAAAATAAATACTAGTATATACATGTAAAATATGAATTCCGCCAGACACAGATGAGATAAACACTTGCATGCTGAACAGCGCTAACAGGACTCAAGTATCTGATTGGTGGCCTGGCCTGTGACACACTAACAACCAGTCTCTGATTGGTTACCTGGCAGACTCGAGGAGGGTCTGGACCACGCGGCTGCGCATGCGACACGCCCAGCTGACCGTGGCCAGCAGGCTGGGCTAGGTCCTCGCTGCGCATGTGCCGCGCGTCCCTGCATGGTCCTCTGGAGGAGCTCCTCGAAGCCAGCATGCTCGAACATGAGGCGCAGCTCGTACGCGCTGATCCACCGACATCTTCTTGGTGGTCTCCCCAGCACGCGTCAGGCAGTTGCTCACCCGCCGGTGTGTGGCTGTGTACTGGCCGGCCAGGTCGAGCACGTCTGAGGGGGAACCACACTCCTCAGCTGGTCGTAAAACGGCACCCTCTTGCCTGGTTGGTCTGGGGGTGTCTGACTTTGGGAGACCAGGTTTCAGAACTCTGAGTCTGTATGGAGTTTCCTTGCTTTCTTTCCACCACGTCCTGCCCATATATTTTACCCCTGAGAAGCTAATACCTCACTTTGTATATAGGAAGTCCAGCCAATGGTCTATGACTTTGTCCTGTACTACAGATATGAGACAGTCCTCTGTCAAAGCTCTCTGTCATCAACATCTGAGGGCCACGGTGTTGCCATGGACATCGGTGGTTGCATATCCGCAGGGCCCACCTGAGCAACCTCCTCTGCTGTACGGGCTGTCATTGTGTTGTGTTGTTGAAATAATACCAGTCCACTGGGTAGTGGTTTAAAAAAGGTATATGGAAGGTATCATCTGAAATTATATAACACGATTACATACAGTCAATGAGTGTTTAGTACAGCACCACTTTTTGAGTCATCAAAGTATCCTCTTGAACATCTACTAGAACAAAAGGGAAAGCCAAATAACACACCGTGGCATTGCACATCTGACATTACAATATCATTAACCTTAGATAAGTTTACCACTGTCCTTACAGTCTTTCCTTGGCAAAATAGACTGATACTGAGTCACTTCTGCGTCTAAACACGTGTCTCCACTATCTGACAACACTAAAATGTTGTTTGTAAGACAATCATTACTTCCCATTGTGTAAATTACATATTATATTATTATAAATTACAATACGATGTAAATCGGTCACAAGGTCAACAAGCTCATGATGCTCCGGGATGTTCTAGCTAGCTAACGTCATTAGCCAGCTATCCCTATAGTATCTCGTCAGCCAACTCGCCAAATTCACAGGTTGAGCTAGCTAGCTAACTCACTGCAGTTAGAATTTCCATACATTAAACATACATAACGACATGTCATCATATTTAAAAAGATACCCAGATGAAGGAAATATAAGCTAATTTACCCTGGCCTTAGCTATGTTGTCCAATCCATTTCACATGCCGGTTGCCTGTGTGTGCAGCCATAATCGGTCCTACGTCGTCCGTTACAAAACGACGTTACATCCTGTTAAGTTTTTTAGTTTTGACAGTTATTTCAAATATAATATAATTTAGTTGGAGTATTATAGTGAACATTTATAGAATTTTTATCTCATATTTAATTTAAAATTAAAATATATTCAGCTAAACAGATATAGATATGGTTATCGGACACAATTAAAATAACACACGTCCTAGCAACAAGACATCCGGCCTATGGAGAAACATGGCAAAATTTGTACTTGCGAAGACTGTAGTTAGGTTTATGTAGACATAAATGTTGACTTACCTAAATGGGAAGAGCTTATGACATCTCCATACATGTACAGCTTTGTTTTACTCTCAGGCAAGGCAAATTGCCCATACTTTGCCAAAGCTGAACTCTTGCAGACTTACTGCAAAGATCTCTGCCAATAGCATACAAGATTGCATGCACCCCAATGAGTGGAGGTAGAGATATAATGAGTAATTGATTATATGGTTTTTAGTTTTGTAATGTGTAGCTAAGTAGAGATATTCTGCCCAGACATTCAGCATCACCCTCTTTCCACCTCCCAGCAATGGCTGGAAAACATTGCAAGGAAAATGGAGGAAGGATGACCATTCCCCCATGATATGGAGGGAACTTATCGACGTGGGGGTAGAAGGAATGCTTCTAGGGGCCTTAGGACTTCCTAGAACATGTACAGGTAATGATATACATCACCCTTATTAAAGATAAATCATTGGTATTATTTTTAATTATTACTTTGTTGATAATTCACAATCAATTGGTTCAGCAAGAATGGAAACATCCTGACCAAATCATGTCAAAGTGCTGCTTGTCTTCCAGGCTTACTATGGCATCACCTAGATATGACGACGGAACTGATGATGAAGATTGCGTAAACAGAGAACCTGCAGACACGGGAGCTGTGATGAAGAGGAGGAATAAATAAATAAATGGATAAGGAGAAGGGTGCGCTCAATGGGAGGCAGGGCGGGATCAAAATTAAAGAGTAATTCAGGAAGTAAAGTGATTTTATTGCCATTGAAAATATGAAGTAAAACTATAGAAAATGTTTTGGGTATATATGTTTGTTCTAATCCGGTGACAACTCCATGGCTATAGGCCTACATCACAAAGATATTTAACCCACTGTTAACCCCGCAGTGTTTAACCCGACCTGCTACATCGATCCCCCAGCTGTTTGCCCCTGGGGTATTCCGGGACGCCCCAACCATCAGCCCTCCCACCTGTTGGATGGGGGGCATCGAGGAGGAGCTGCAGGGTGGATGGAGACAGAGACTGGCCCTCCACAGCTCATAAAGTACATCTACACAGACTGGACCAGGCCTTCAACAAGCACACCATCATCCTCCTGGATGACAGTTGGCTGAGGACAGAGAGGGTGGAGAGGAGGAGAGGAAGAGAGCAAGGTGTTTAGTTAAATGTTGTTGGGTTAGTTAGAGCACGGTGAAAGCAAACACCAGGGTTGTGGGTTGGAATTTTGTATCATCACTCCACATACGCTGAACATGTGTCCCTGACTGTCAGTGTTGACAGTTTGTAAGTTGTTTGGATAAAAGCTGTAAATGACATATTATTATCTTTAAGGTGAGGAAGGTGGTCGGAGCGAAGTAACAGTATGGGCGCCCATCGACAGAGGGGCGCACAAGAATCGGGGGCGGTGATTGGGATGGGAACCCTTGGTTAATCTGAAGTGCTTCCTTGCTGGAGAACGCTCCTCGGTGACAGGACGACGGCATGGCAACGCAACTGGAGTACGAGGACAGAGCCCACATTGCTGAGAAGCATCTGTGAAGACTGCAGGTAACAAATCAAAATTGTAATTTAATAATTTTTTTCATTTAGCAGACACTCTTAAACAGAGCGACTTAGTAGTGCATTCAACTAAGGTAGACGACAACAACATATCAGTCATTGCAAGTGAAACTTTCTCAAATCAACTTTTTAGCTAAATCATTTTTTTCCTTCATTATTTCATTACCATTACATTGTTTTATCTATAAAATGGATAAAGATATTCACCTTAAATTGCAAAAAAACTCAAACCTTCATGTGATTCTTCTTTATCATCTCCTTCAGATGTGACAGATGTATCGTTTGGGGCAACATCAGTGGAAGTTCCCATGTTGACCTGCAGAGGGAGAAGGTTTACCGATACGAAGGGGCCATCTGGGGACCACTGAGATTTTTTCAAGTCCTAAAGATGATATATGACAGGTAATTAACTGTTTGACAAGACATTATTGCCAAATTATGTTTATAATGAATTGTACTGTTCCTTAGTCAGATCTGTTTGTAGCGTATAGTAACTCTATGGTCGTTGTCATGCCAAAATGTACTTTGATTTGACAAGACAGCACAGTAGATCTGGGACGAGGCTACTGTTCCTCTGCCATTTCATACCTAAATTCAACTACCATAAAATACCACTGCACTAAGTTTTGATAATAACTCCTGTATCAGTGCTTAGTTCAGAACAAGAACAGATATAGCCCCTGGTTCACCCTCAGACTCTGACTGCCCTTGGACTCAGACAAAAACATCCTGTGGCGTACTGCATTAGCATCGAACAGCCCCGCGATATGCAACTTTTCAGGGAAGTCAGGAACCAATATACACAATCAGTTAGGAAAGCAAAGGAGCTTTTTCAAACAGAAATTTGATCTGTAGCACTAACTCCAAAACTTTTGGGAAACCGTAAAGCCCATGGAGAATAAGAGAGCTCCTCACGTGGACTGCACTGGAGGCTAGGAAACACTGTCACCACTGATAAATCTAGATAATGAGAATTTCAATAAGCATTTTGCTAGGTGGCATGCTTTCACCTGGATACCCTCGCCACACGCTCCTCACCCAAATAGATAGATGTCTGAAAGAGCTGCAAAACGACCCCATAATCAGTGGGCTAGACAATCTGGACTTAAAATTAGCAGCGAAATTTTTTGCAACCCCTATAAGGTTAACCCCTAATCCTGAGATCCCCAGGAGATTGGAAAGTTGTCAGTATCCCCCCTCTTCAAAGGGGGTGACACTCTAGATCCAAATTGTTACAGACCTATATCCATCCTTGCCCCTGCCTTTCAAAGTATTTGAAAGCCAGCTAACAAACCATTTCGAATCCCACAGTACCTTCTCCACTATGCTATCTGGTTTCCGAGCTGGTCATGGGTGCAACCTCAGCCAGAAGTCTAAACGATATTATAATCCGCAATCGATAAAATACAGTATGTGCAGCGCTTCATCGATCCTGGCCAAGGCTTTCGACTCTGTAACCACGGATTCTTGTTGGCAGACTCAATAGCCTTGGTTTAAATGACTGCCTCGCCTGGTTCACCAACCACTTCTCAGATGGAGTTCAAGTGTCAAATCGATGGTTTTGTTGGATCTGACAGTCTCCATGGGGGGTGCTACAGTTAATTCTCTTGGGCCGACTCTATTTGTGTGTATATCAATGATGATCACGCTGCTGGTGACTCTCAGATCCAACTCTCACGCAGACGACACCATTTTTGTATACATCTGGGTCCGGTCATTGGACACTGTGCTAACAGTAAACCTCCAAACGGAAGCCTAATGCCATACAACACTCCTTCCATAGCCTCCAACTGCTCTTAAATGCTAGTAAAACTAAATGCATGCCAACGAACCTGTTTGAGACTTTACTTCCTGCCCCGACTAGAATCACTACTCGGCGGGTCTGACTTAGAATATGTGGACAACTACAAATATAGTGTTGGTAGACCGTAAACTCTCCATCCAGACTCAGCATTAAGATTCAATCTAAAGTTAAATCTAGAAATCGGCTTCCTATTTCGCAACAAAAGCCTTCCTTTCACTCATGAAAAAACACCCCAAACGGATTATCCCACTCGATCCTGAAACATTTATAAAATATTAACACTCTAAGCAAGAAAATGGATGTAGTTTATCACAGTGCTATCCGTTTTGTCACCAAAGTCATATATTACTACCATTGTGACCTGCAGTACGCCTCGGGCTGGCCCTCACTACATATTCGGCCGCAAACCTACTGTCAGGTATTATAAATCACTGCTAGGCAAATCCCTGCCTATCTTAGCTCATTGGTCACCTAAGCAACACCCACCCAAGTAGTAGTGAGATATTACTGGTATTCCAAAGCCAACATTTCTTTTGGCCGCCATTCTCTTCCAGTTTGCTGCCAATGACTGGAACGGACAGCAAAAATAAGGAGATGATTTCACTAACTTTTAAATCATTGTAGAGCACCTTACGATCACTGCACCTGTACACAGCCATCTGTAAAGCCCACCCAACTACCTCATCCCCATATTGTTGGCTTATTTTGCTCATTTGCACCTCGGCATTCTATTTGCACATCATCTTATAAATATTCAGTGTTAGCTACTAAATTGTAATTATTTAATTATGGCTGATATTAATTGCCTTACCTCCATAACTTATTACATTTGCAACACTGATATAGATTTTTATTGTGTTATTGATCTGATGCGTGTTTATCCCATATGTAACTGTGGTTGTTGTTGTTTTTATCACACTGGGTTGCTTTTTGGCCAGGTCACAGTTGTAAATGAGAACTTGTTTAACTGGCCTACCTGGTTAAATTAAAAACAATTAAAAAAAAGTTCTAACACACATATAATAAAAACTTCTGAATACTTTTTCTCAAAGGAAAATGGTACAGTGACTTCCTGAATTTGGTCAGTTCAACGTGCCACTGTAGTCTAAGTCCAGAGGGCCACAGCCATATCAGCCACTAAGGGATATTGCCGCTCTAAAGGCCTGGAACTGCAACTCCTCTGCTGAGGAGGTTCTCTCCCTAGGCATATAGCACAGGTAAGGGTCAAAAGTCAACATAGTGACAGTTGCAGATAGGAGGGAATAATACTAGTCTGTCAGATCTGTTTGTGCAGACTTTTGCAATTCCTATAGTCATTGGACATGACTTAGCTAAAGAAAGACTTGTGATAACCGATCCCAGATCTGTTTGTGCTGTAATAATGATTGACAAATAGCCATAGGATTTGGCTATTACAGCACCTAAAGATCTGGGACCAGGCCAGGCAGACAATTTATATAATGCTACAGGATAAGTTTCATCACACACAAGTAGAGGAAATGCCTCTAAAAAGCTCCTTAACCCAACAATAATAAAATACAACTAAAAAGAACATAAGACAT
>NW_025533727.1:12500-37500 GCF_020615455.1 Coregonus clupeaformis
CTATATAAACTGTATAAACTCACAGTTAGAGTTCTATATAAACTGTACAAACTCACAGTTAGAGTTCTATATAAACTGTATAAACTCACAGTTAGAGTTCTATATAAGCTGTATAAACTCACAGTTAGAGTTCTATATAAACTGTATAAACTCACAGTTAGAGTTCTATATAAACTGTATAAACTCACAGTTAGAGTTCTATATAAACTGTACAAACTCACAGTTAGAGTTCTATATAAACTGTATAAACTCACAGTTAGAGTTCTATATAAACTGTATAAACTCACAGTTAGAGTTCTATATAAACTGTATAAACTCACAGTTAGAGTTCTATATAAACTGTATAAACTCACAGTTAGAGTTCTATATAAACTGTATAAACTCACAGTTAGAGTTCTATATAAACTGTATAAACTCACAGTTAGAGTTCTATATAAACTGTATAAACTCACAGTTAGAGTTCTATATAAACTGTACAAACTCACAGTTAGAGTTCTATATAAACTGTATAAACTCACAGTTAGAGTTCTATATAAACTGTATAAACTCACAGTTAGAGTTCTATATAAACTGTATAAACTCACAGTTAGAGTTCTATATGAACACAGGTCTATGTCTGAACACAAGTTCTGCTGCCAGTGGAGAACAAAGTTAAATGAACTCAGATTCACACCTCTTGACAGAAAGGGAGGGAGGAGGATATGAGCCAATTCAGAGTTAATCAATACTATGATGCATATATTTTTGGCTGCTGGCTGTGTATGTTATACAGAATGGGACTGGTTCCAAGGATGGGCCAGAAATTACATGGACATAATCCCATCACAATACTGCCAACTCTGACTAACAAATCCAGCCACAAATCAACAATAGCTGACAGTTACAGCCATACTAGCTACTAGGAACTCATTAGGTGAGAGAACACAGTACATGCTGGTGTTTCTCCCAACACAGTACATGCTGGTGTTTCTCCCAACACAGAGAACAGGAGTGTTTCTTACCTCAGAGTTGAAGGCCACCTCCTTGTCGACGTGGACTGGAGAGGGAACATGTGGAAGAAGAGGTGTCACTCCTCTGTTGTTCACCAGCTTCTCTGAGGGAGGTCTAGGCCATCCTGCAAAGCTGTCTGGAGACAGACAGAACACACTGACCATCGGGAACACGCACTGACCATCGGGAACACACACTGACCATCGGGAACACACACTGACCATCGGGAACACACACTGACCATCGGGAACACACACTGACCATCGGGAACACACACTGACATCGGAACACACGAAGACCAGATCGGGAACACGGCGGCACCATCGGGAACACAAACTGACCATCGGGAACACGCACTGATCATCGGGAACACGCACTGACCATCGGGAACACGCACTGACCATCGGGAACACACACTGACCATCGGGAACACGCACTGACCATCGGGAACACACACTGACCATCAGGAACACACACTGACCATCGGGAACACGCACTGACCATCGGGAACACACACTGACCATCGGGAACACACACTGACCATCGGGAACACACACTGATCATCGGGAACACGCACTGACCATCGGGAACACACACTGACCATCGGGAACACACACTGACCATCGGGAACACACACTGACCATCGGGAACACACACTGACCATCGGGAACACACACTGATCATCGGGAACACACACTGACCATCAGGAACACACACTGACCATCAGGAACACACACTGATCATCGGGAACACACACTGACCACCGGGAACACACACTGACCATCAGGAACACACACTGACCATCGGGAACACACACTGATCATCGGGAACAAACACTGATCATCGGGAACACACACTGATCATCGGGAACACACACTGACCATCGGGAACACGCACTGACCATCGGGAACACGCACTGACCATCGGGAACACGCACTGACCATCGGGAACACACACTGACCATCGGGAACACGCACTGACTATCAGGAACACACACTGACTATCAGGAACAAACACTGACCATCGGGAACACACACTGATCATCATACTAAACCCTGATGGAATACAGCACAGTAAGTTCACTGCAGACAGCTGAGGGTGGGAAAGCTGGGCCAGGTCTGAGACATGCAGAATGTCTGTGGAAGTCTGGCTGGACAGTACAGTCTTGGGAGGCAGTATAAAAGGTAGGCAACGATAAGTGATGGTCTGGTGGCTGAATGTGGTTACAGAGAGGTATTAATAGTCAACTGACCTGATGGTCCAGTGGGAACATGGTTGGGATCCAGGCTCATCTGCTTCTTGAACTGGTTGTGGTTGTGGTTGTGACTGGAGATGTTGCTGTTGCTCTGGCTGTACGTCTGTTTGTGGATGGGAGTCTGGCTCTGACTCCGGTCCTGGCTGTCTGACCGACCCAGGGTGACGTGCTGCGCGGCCTGGGATAGAAGAGGAGAACAATACTAATCCATAGGAAACAGAAACGCATCTCCTGCAGTATCCAACCCCTCCGATGTACACACACATTAAGCCGATAGGTTGGAGAGGCTGGAGCAGAGGCCAGCCGAAGTGCAACGCCCAACGAGCTGTTTAGGGGATTAAGTTCCTTGCTCAAGGGAACATCGGCAGTAGCTGGTACCTGACATATTGATGCCAGCAACCATCCATTTGCCGACTCACTCCCGCCAGATTCATGTCCACCTATTCAGTATCTCCTCTGACTGTCACTCTGTCACATTGTCCATGTCTCATACAGCTCCATACATCCATACCTGGCTCACATTGTCCATGTCTCATCCAGCTCCATACATCCATACCTGGCTCACATTGTCCATGTCTCATCCAGCTCCATACATCCATACCTGGCTGACATTGTCCATGTCTCATACAGCTCCATACATCCATACCTGGCTCACATTGTCCATGTCTCATACAGTTCCATACATCCATACCTGGCTCACATTGTCCATGTCTCATCCAGCTCCATACATCCATACCTGGCTCACATTGTCCATGTCTCATCCAGCTCCATACATCCATACCTGGCTGACATTGTGCTGTAGCATGTTGAGACACTCCCCCAGGCAGGAGAGGGTGGCTGCAGACGTGGCCTTGAGGAGGAGCAGGTCCTGGTCTAGAGAGGAGAGAGGACCACGGGGGGGCAGGGACTCTATAGAGTTAACCAGGTTCTTCTGTTGGCCCTCTGCCTGGCTCATCGCCTGGAGGGGGGGGAGAGAGGAGAGGGGGAGAGAGGAGAGGGGGAGAGAGGAGAGGGGAGAGAGGGGGAGAGGAGGAGAGAGGAGGAGAGGGGAGAGAGGAGAGGGGGAGAGAGGGGAGAGAAAAGAGGGGGAGAGAGGAGAGGGGAGAGAAAAGAGGGGGAGAGAGGAGAGGAGGAGAGAGGAGAGGGGGAGAGTTTAAATAATACACACACACACACATTCACATTCACACATACACATACACACACATTCACACATTCACACACACACACACATACACATTCACATTCACACATACACATACATTCACACACACACACATACATTCACACACACACACACATACACATTCACACATACACATTCACACACACACACACACACACACATTACACACACACACACACACACACACACACACACACATAATCACACACACATACACACACATTCACACACACACACACACACACACATTCACACACATGCACACACACACACACACACACACACACATACACACACACACATACACACATTCACACACACACACACATTCACACACACACACACACACACATACACATTCACACATACACATACACACACATTCACACATACACACACACACACACACACACACATTCACACACACACACACACACACACACACACACACACACACACACACACACACACACACACACACACACACACACACACACACACACACACACACACACACACACACACACATACACATTCACACATTCACACACACACACATTCACACACACATACACACACACACATACACATTCACACACACACACACATTCACACACACACACACACATACACATTCACACACATATAGAAACATAGACCAGCGCTGGCTGCCTAGAGCTCAGCACAGTCACCCAAGGAATCTGTCTGTACATTACAGGGACAGGTGATCTAACAATGGACAAATGCATGATGGGACTATATGCCAAAGGAAGACATGTGACTATAGCTAGTCAAAGCATGAGAGGAGAATTGTGGGGTGGTGAAAGAATTCTATATGGAGACGTAGGTACCGTAGGGACACAGCCAGTGATGTAGGCAGGGAGTCATGACAATTCTCAGCCACCCCGCTGAGCCATATGTTATCTGTCTATTTCAGTCTGTCTCTGTCACTAAAGTAATTACATCTGGCACCTCTGACAGCTAGGTGGGCTGGGAGTAAGACAGGATGACACTCTCTCTCGCTCTCTCTGTCTCTCTCTCTCTGTCTCTCTCTCTCCACTCCTCTCTCTCTCTCTCTCTCTCTCTCTCTCTCTCTCTCTCTCTCTCTCTCTCTCTCTCTCTCTCTCTCTCTCTCTCTCTCTCTCTCTCTCTCTCTCTCTCTCTCTCTCTCTCTCTCTCTCTCTCTCTCTCTCTCACTCTCTCTCTCTGTCTCACTTTCTCTCTCTTTCTCTCTCTGTCTCCCTTTCTCTCTCTCTCTCTCTCTCTCTCTCTCTCTCTCTCTCTCTCTCTCTCTCTCCTCTCTCTCTCTCCTCTCTCTCTCTCTCTCTCTCTCTCTCTCTCTCTCTCTCTCTCTCTCTCTCTCTCTCTCTCTCTCTCTCTCTCTCTCTGTCTCTCTCTCTCTCTCTCTCTCTCTCTCTCTCTCTCTCTCTCTCTCTCTCTCTCTCTCTCTCTCTCTCTCTCTCTCTCCTCTCGCTCTCTCTCTCTCTCTCTCTCTCTCTCCCTCTCTCTCTCTCTCTCTCTCTCTCTCTCTCTCTCTCTCTCTCTCTCTCTCTCTCTCTCTCTCCTCTCTCTCTCTCTCTCTCTCTCTCTGGGGAGTCCTCACTGTCTGTGAGTCATCGGCAGGGAGATAGGGAGTGGAGGTAGCATGAGAATGAACTCAATTACACACCCTCACACACACTATACCCTGTGGGTCCTGTGGCCACAGTCGTGCTTGTTTCATTAACTCTCCTTTATTACAACAGTATTCCCAGGACCTCCCCCTTCCCACCTCATCCCCCCACCCCCCTTCCCCCCAACACACACCTCACACACACCTCTCCATGATAGATCCTTAGTGATGTGGACACCAAGGAACTTGAAGCTCTCGACCCGCTCCACTACAGCCCCGTCGATGTGACTGGTGGCGTGCTCGGCCCTCCGTTTACTGCAGTCCACGATCAGCTCCTCGGGCTTGCTGACAAGCCACACGCTCTCACACACACACTCTCACAAATCCCTTACAAACCGTGACATCAGCCCATCACACTAACTTAATAAGGACTTACCAGGGAGAAATGAGGACCAGGACTAGAGCTGACATTAACAGATAGTCTCTCCAGGTTTCTGCTAGTAGCCCCCATAACAGACTGACATTCAAAGTGTTATTATGTCTCTGTCCCAAATGGAATCCTATTCCCTAAGCCAATAGGGCTTTGGTCCACATTTTTGCACTTTATAGGGAATAGGGTGCCATTTTGGGATGCAGACTGTGTCTGTCACATCATGGTAACTTTAGCATCGCTTCTGCCGCTAGCAAACTCATATCCCAACCCTTCAGTTTCATATCCCAACCCTCATGAAGAATAGATGCCACATCTTTGTTCTTCATAAGCTAGAGAAAGTCACGACTTTGCAAAAAAATATAAAAAAATAAAATAACACAAGGAGGAGAAAAGCACAGGTCCTTGATCTCTCTAGGGCTGTACTAGGGTTGGTCCCTATTCTAGGGCTTTACTAGGGTTGGTCCCTATTCTAGGGCTTTACTAGGGTTGGTCCCTATTCTAGGGCTTTACTAGGGTTGGTCCCTATTCTAGGGCTTTACTAGGGTTGGTCCCTATTCTAGGGCTTTACTAGGGTTGGTCCCTATTATAGGGCTTTACTAGGGTTGGTCCCTATTCTAGGGCTTTACTAGGGTTGGTCCCTATTATAGGGCTTTACTAGGGTTGGTCCCTATTCTAGGGCTTTACTAGGGTTGGTCCCTATTCTAGGGCTTTACTAGGGTTGGTCCCTATTCTAGGGCTTTACTAGGGTTGGTCCCTATTATAGGGCTTTACTAGGGTTGGTCCCTATTCTAGGGCTTTACTAGGGTTGGTCCCTATTATAGGGCTTTACTAGGGTTGGTCCCTATTCTAGGGCTTTACTAGGGTTGGTCCCTATTCTAGGGCTTGAAAATAAGCTGTGCTATGGTTGGCATAAAAGGCACAAGAGTGGATCTATACTATATATATCTATATCTCAAAGTAGTCTGGGTTACACCTCAACAGAGAGATGCACAAACACACAAAAACAAACCCAAACACACACACACCGTATTGTACAACTAACCTTGTGGGGACACACAATTCAGTCCCATTCAAAATCCTATTTTCCCTAACCCCTAACCTTAAACCTAACCTTAACCCGAAAACCTAACCTAACCCTAGCTCCTAACCCTAACCCTAAAATTAACCCTATCTCCTAATCCTAAACCTAATTCTAACCCTAACACTTATTCTAACCTTAACCCTAAACCCCCTAGAAATAGCATTTGACCTTGTGGGGACCAACAAAATGTCCCCCAGTTGGTCATATTTTTGTTTGTTAAACACGTCCACATGCACCCACAAACACACACACACCCAAACACACACACACACACACACACACACACACACACACACACCCAAACACACACACACACACACACAAACACACACACAAACACACCCAAACACACACACACACTCCCAAACCCAAACACACACACACACACACCCAAACCCAAACACACACACCCAAACCCAAACACACACACACACACACACACACACACACACACACACACACCCAAACACACAAACACACCCCAAACACACACACACACCCAAACACACACACACCCAAACACACACACACACAAACACACCCAAACACACACACACACACACACCCAAACACACAAACACACACACAGTCACAACAGCTCCTTTGAGCTGATATATATAGAAATCCTCTAACTTCTGATCATGTAAGAAAGAGAAGACAACTCAGAACGTTCTGCCTCTCTCTCTCTCTCTCTCCCTCCCCCCCCCCCCCTCTCTCTCTCTCTCTCTCTCTCTCTGTCTCTCTGTCTCTCTCTCCCTCCCCCCTCTCTCTCTCTCTCTCTCTCTCTCTCTCTCTCTCTCTCTCTGTCTCTATCTCTCTCTCTCTCTCTCTCTCTCTCTCTCTCTCTCTCTCTCTCTCTCTCTCTCTCCTCTCTCTCTCTCTCTCTCTCTCTCTCTCTCTCTCTCTCTCTCTCTCTCTCTCTCTCTCTCTCTCTCTCTCTCTCTCTGTCTCTCTCTCTCTGTCTCTCTCTCTCTCTGTCTCTCTCTCTGTCTGTCTGTCTGTCTGTCTGTCTGTCTCTCTCTCTCTCTCTCTCTCTCTCTCTCTCTCTCTCTCTCTCTCTCTCTCTCTCTCTCTCTCTCTCTCTCTCTATCTCTTTCTCTCTCTCAGTCACTCTACGGCCAGACACACTGACAGGCACACAGACACACAAACATACACAAACACACACACATACATACAAACACATACACATACACACACACACACACTGTTCCCTGAACTCTCTGAAGATTCCTTTGTTCTCAGCTTAGACCTGAAGCACAGATATAGAGGCAGAGACATAGTCAGCTTCACTATGAAAAGAAAAGTTATGCCACCGGCAGATAAAATCCATCACACTTTCTTTCCCATGTACTCTCTCCTTTTCTCTTAGTCTCCTAACTCTCTCTGTATCTCTCTTACTCCACACCTCTCTCTCCTCCCCCTCTCTCTCCCTCTCCCCCTCTCGCTCTCTCTCTCCCTCCCCCCTCTCTCCCTCTCTCTCACTGTCTTCTGTGATATTCATCTCTCCATTCCTCCCTGGTGTAATGTTCTGGTGCAGTAGAGTGGGATATTCATCATGCCCTTGGTGTGTAACAGGATCCCTCTATTCCTCTTCCTCCTCTCTCCACATCCCTCTCCTCCTCCTCTCTCCACAGCCCTCTCCTCCTCCTCTCTCCACTGCCCTCTGCTCTTCCTCTCTCCTCCTCTCTCCCCCTCCTATCCTCCTCCTCTCTCCACATCCCTCTCCTCCTCCTCTCTCCACAGCCCTCTCCTCCTCCTCTCTCCACAGCCCTCTGCTCTTCCTCTCTCCTCCTCCTCTCCTCTTCCTCTCTCCACAGCCCTCTCCTGTTCCTCTCTCCTCCTCCTCTCCTCCTCTCTTTCACAGCCCTCCTCCTCCTCTCCTCCCTCCTCTCTCCTCCTCCTCTCTCATCCCTCTCTCTCCTCCTCTCTCCACAGCCCTCTCCTCTTCCTCTCTCCACAGCCCTCTGCTCTTCCTCTCTCCTCCTCCTCTCCTCTTCCTCTCTCCACAGCCCTCTCCTGTTCCTCTCTCCTCCTCCTCTCCTCCTCCTCTTTCCACAGCCCTCTCCTCCTCCTCTCCTCCTCCTCTCCTCCTCCTCTCTCCTCCTCCTCTCTCCACATCCCTCTCCTCCTCCTCTCTCCACAGCCCTCTCCTCCTCCTCTCTCCACAGCCCTCTGCTCTTCTCTCTCCTCCTCCTCTCCTCTTCCTCTCTCCACAGCCCTCTGCTCTTCCTCTCTCCTCCTCCTCTCCTCTTCCTCTCTCCACAGCCCCTCTCCCTCTCCTCCTCCTCTCCTCCTCCTCCCCTCTCCTCCTCCTCTCTCCTCTCCTCCTCCTCTCTCCTCCTCCTCTCTCCACATCCCTCTCCTCCTCCTCTCTCCACAGCCCTCTCCTCCTCCTCTCTCCACAGCCCTCTGCTCTTCCTCTCTCCTCCTCCTCTCCTCTTCCTCTCTCCACAGCCCTCTCCTGTTCCTCTCTCCTCCTCCTCTCCTCCTCCTCTTTCCACAGCCCTCTCCTTCTCCTCTCTCCTCCTCTCCTCCTCCTCTCTCCTCCTCCTCTCCTCCTCCTCTCTCCACAACCCTCTCCTGTTCCTCTGTCCCCTTCCTATGACCTGTCATTAGAGGAACTGAGCCAAAGCCTCTGGTGGCTCCAGATAGACAAAGCCTCTGGTGGCTACAGGTAGAAGTTACCCATAAGCACTGACAGGATCAGTTTACCATGCTCAAAATCCTGGTGTGCTGTTCTAACTTACGGAAAGGGAATTTCCTCATGTACTAATCCATGCTCAACCAATGAATACATGCATTGTTGATAAGGAGGAAGTTAATTCCCTGCTTAGGTTTGCACGTCTGCTAGCCACTTGGCTCAGTAATCAAATAAAAAAGACATATACATATAAAAGTAATAATATAGTTAAAAGGTAATGCTAGATGTCCCTCCATCAAAAATGTAGAGTTAGGTTTTAGGGTCTGAGGCTCAGACCACATCCATCACCATCCAGGTTAATCTCCAAAACCCAGGAGAGGAGAGACCTCTATAAACCAGACACAGGGATACTTCCTCTTTTAAATACACATCCACCTCTCCGTGGAGACAGAACTCAGCCAATTCCAGGGATCTTTAAACCAGACACAGGGATACTTCCTCTTTTAAATACACATCCACCTCTCTGTGGAGACAGAACTCAGCCAATTCCAGGGATCTTTAAACCAGACACAGGGATACTTCCTCTTTTAAATACACATCCACCTCTCTGTGGAGACAGAACTCAGCCAATTCCAGGGATCTTTAAACCAGACACAGGGATACTTCCTCTTTTAAATACACATCCACCTCTCCGTGGAGACAGAACTCAGCCAATTCCAGGGAGATCCACAGCTGTTCGAAGGCCATAGCCATACAGTCAGCCCTATCTCAGGAAGCAAAAAAAAATGGTATATTGAACGGGTCAATCTAAGTAACATAATACAAAAAATCCCCATCAATATAAGCTAGAGATCCGTTTTTTTATTGCATTGGCTGCATCTAAATCCACCATATCCGCCGATGTCGGCCTTCCTGCATCTGCGGTGGAAGGTGGCCGAGCTACAGCGGTGTTTGTCAGACCATGAGACATCCCGAAAATCTGTCTTCTCACCAAAACGTCTGAACGGTTTGGCCTTGAAAATAATATGACCACTCAATGGAAAGATGAGACTCTCACGAACGCGATGGTGTAACCCATACACATTAATGGAAATATGGTGGTAGTTTTGTGTCGACAAAAATAAGGGGTTAAATATGTGTCCCAAAAAAATATTTCCTGATCTTTCATACATCTCCTAGATATAGGACAGAAAGGGGTGGCTGGTAGCTTAGTGGGTAAGAGCGTTGTGCCAGTAACCGAAAGGTCGCTGGTTCTAATCCCCGAGCCGACTAGGTGAAAAATGAGTCGATGTGCCCTTGAGCAAGGCACTTAACCCTAATTGCTCCTGTAAGTCGCTCTGGATAAGAGCGTCTGCTAAATGACAAAAAAATAAAATAAAATGTTAACTTCAAAACCTTATTCCTTTTGATACATTTTTTGACTGTCTTTTTTTTTTGGCCATTTATGAATGTGTTATTCAATGCATTTCTATGGGCTATAGTAGTAAAGGCCAAATGCAATATTTAAAAAATATATTTTGTTTTTATACCTAAAGGGGTCCTAAAATTCCAAATCAAATAGTTAAACGAGCCATGGTATGACCATCTTAGCTTAGTAGACTGGGACTTTTCGAGGTTAAGCCAGGCAGAGGTCCAGAATCAGAACCGTGATGAGGAGGGATGAAGAGCTCTCAGCTCCAGGTGTGAGGTGTGATATGGAAGCAAAACGGCAGTGCACCTGTCACACCGCAGCAGAGGTTCTAATACACTCAAGAAATAACGTCTATTTCGACAAAGAAAAGTTGATATAACTTCAATAGTCAACTTTTTTGACAGACGAGAAATGGGAGCTTTTCCTTAACCAATTCCCAGCATGCATTCCTTCATAACTTCTCCTCTACCGTATAAATCTTATCTCCAGTATCCAGAGAGGAGTGAAGACACACAAGGCTGCAGCCTGACAATACCCCATAAACCCATCTACCCATCCACCTTTAGCATAGAAATTACCCAACCCTGCTAAATGAACGTAACATTTCCCTTGTTTTGATCTAATTTTAAACCAATGCGTACTCCCTCTGGCATGATCCAGTCTGATGAATGATATGGTCCTGACACAGAGTAGAGACAGGACATTTGTGCTGAATAGTCTCCACCTAAGTGGCTGGCTGCTTTAACTCTCAGATCACTATGTCTCTCTCTCTCTCTCTCTCTCTCTCTCTCTCTCTCTCTCTCTCTCTCTCTCTCTCTCTCTCTCTCTCTCTCTCTCTCTCTCTCTCTCTCTCTCTCTCTCTCTCTCTCTCTCTCTCTCTCTCTCTCTCTCTCTCTCTCTCTCTCTCTGGAGTCCCTTCCCCCTCTCTCTCTCTCTCTGAAATCCCTTCTTCCTCTCGCTCTCTTTCTCTCTCTCTCTGGAGTCCCTTCTTCCTCTCTCTCTCTTTCTCTCTCTCTCTGGAGTCCCTTCACCCTCTCTCTCTCTCTTTCTCTCTCTCTCTCTCTCTCTCTCTCTCTCTCTCTCTCTCTGTCCAATCTCCTGAGAGGAGGAGGAGGAGGACAGGAGGATGAAGAGGAAGAGAAGAGGGGGAGGACAGGAGGATGAAGAGGAAGAGAAGAGGAGGAGGAGAGGAGGGGGGGGAGGAGGAGGGGGAGAGGAGGAGCAGGAGGAGGAGGAGGAGGAGAGGGAGAGGAGGAGGAGGAGGGGGAGAGGAGGAGGAGGAGGAGGAGGGGGAGAGGAGGAGGAGGAGGGGGAGAAAGCGATATTCCTTTCATAATGCTCTTCAACATATGTTGTGACCATAAACAAGTCTATATGAAGAGGGATTAACCTCTGTGTGCTGATATGACACTTTGAGAAGGCCAGGGTGGAGGATCACACCTATTGATTACCCAGTACCAATCAATACAGAGCCAAGAGAAAACAGCACAGGGGCTAGCTAGTGATCAATAGTTGAATTATGATTGAATAGGGTGGTGTGATAGCTGAACCTGCCTTAACTGGTCTACCTGTCTCCTTACTGTAAACTATATGTAAACAGGATATAACATATGTCAACATGATATGTATCTTCTGACTATGCTACCAGATGACTGCTCTAACTGTTGCCCCAGTGAAACTGTTTCGTGTCACCGTGGTGATGGTGATGTAGTACACATAGACTGGTGAGGTAGTACACATGGAATCAACATGACTGATGGAATGAGGATGTTGACTATGTAACAACGCGAGAGCGACGCTATAGCAACGCTGTAACGATGCTGTAGCAACGCTGTAACAACGCTGTAGCAACGCTGTAGCAATGTCAACGCTACACAATGAGAACACACAAATACATCTGCTGTGTCTGTCTGACTGTCAGTTTGACTGTCTAACTGTCTGTCTGTCTGTCTGTCTGTCTGTCTGTCTGTCTGTCTGTCTGTCTGTCTGTCTGTCTGTCTGTCTGTCTGTCTGTCTGACTGTCTGTCTGTCTGTCTGTCTGTCTGTCTGTCTGTCTGTCTTACTGTCCGTCTGTCTGACTGTCTTACTGTCTGTCTGTCTGTCTGTCTGACTGTCTTACTGTCCGTCTGTCTGACTGTCTGTCTGTCTGTCTGTCTGTCTGACTGTCTTACTGTCCGTCTGTCTGACTGTCTGTCTGTCTGTCTGACTGTCTGTCTGTCTGTCTGTCTGTCTGACTGTCTTACTGTCCGTCTGTCTGACTGTCTGTCTGTCTGTCTGTCTGTCTGACTGTCTTACTGTCCGTCTGTCTGACTGTCTTACTGTCTGTCTGACTGTCTGACTATCTGTCTGTCTGATTGACTGTCTGACTGTCTGACTGTCTGTCTGCTGGGAAGTCAGAGAGACAGGTTGGACCAGGCAGGGTGCTGGGAAGTCAGAGAGAGACAGGTTGGACCAGGCAGGGTGATGGGAAGTCAGAGAGAGACAGGTTAGACAAGGCAGGGCGCTGGGAAGTCAGAGAGAGACAGGTTGGATCAGCCGTGACATGATCCTAGCCTAGCCTCCTCTCCTCTGAGACCTTCAGACCCTCAGTCCTAGAGTCCTACCAGAGCAGCACTATATACCCTCAGTCCTACCAGAGCAGCACTATATACCCTCAGTCCTACAGTCCTACCAGAGCAGCACTATATACCCTCAGTCCTAGAGTCCTACCAGAGCAGCACTATATACCCTCAGTCCTAGAGTCCTACCAGAGCAGCACTATATACCCTCAGTCCTAGAGTCCTACCAGAGCAGCACTACATACCCTCAGTCCTACCAGAGCAGCACTACATACCTACCTACCTACAGTCCTACCAGAGCAGCACTACATACCTACCTACCTACAGTCCTACCAGAGCAGCACTACATACCTACCTACCTACAGTCCTACCAGAGCAGTACTGCCTACCTACCTATAGTCCTACCAGAGCAGTACTACCTACCTACAGTCCTACCAGAGCAGTACTACCTACCTACCTACAGTCCTACCAGAGCAGTACTACCTACCTACAGTCCTACCAGAGCAGTACTACCTACCTACCTACAGTCCTACCAGAGCAGTACTACCTACCTACAGTCCTACCAGAGTAGTACTACCTACCTACCTACCTACCTACAGTCCTACCAGAGCAGTACTACCTACCTACAGTCCTACCAGAGCAGTACTACCTACCTACAGTCCTACCAGAGCAGTCCTACCTACCTACCTACAGTCCTACCAGAGCAGTACTACCTACCTACAGTCCTACCAGAGCAGTACTATCTACCTACAGTCCTACCAGAGCAGTACTACCTACCTACCTACAGTCCTATCAGAGCAGTACTACCTACCTACAGTCCTACCAGAGCAGTACTACCTACCTACCTACAGTCCTACCAGAGCAGTACTACCTACCTACAGTCCTACCAGAGCAGTACTACCTACCTACCTACAGTCCTACCAGAGCAGTACTACCTACCTACCTACAGCCCTACCAGAGCAGTACTACCTACCTACCTACCTACAGTCCTACCAGAGCAGTACTACCTACCTACCTACAGTCCTACCAGAGCAGTACTACCTACCTACCTACAGTCCTACCAGAGCAGTACTACCTACCTACAGTCCTACCAGAGCAGTACTACCTACCTACAGTCCTACCAGAGCAGTACTACCTACCTACAGTCCTACCTGAGCAGTACTACCTACCTACAGTCCTACCAGAGCAGTACTACATACCTACAGTCCTACCAGAGCAGTACTACCTACCTACCTACAGCCCTACCTGAGCAGTACTACCTACCTACAGTCCTACCAGATTAGTACTACCTACCTACCTACAGTCCTACCAGAGCAGTACTACCTACCTACCTACAGTCCTACCAGAGCAGTACTACCTACCGTCCTACCAGAGCAGTATTACCTACCTAAGGTCCTACCAGAGCAGTACTACCTACCTACCTACAGTCCTACCAGAGCAGTACTACCTACCTACAGTCCCTCAGAGCAGTACTACCTACCTGCCTACAGTCCTGCAGAGCAGTACTACCTACCTGCAGTCCTAGCAGAGCAGTACTCCTACCTACAGTCCTACCAGAGCAGTACTACCTACCTGCAGTCCTACCAGAGCAGTACTACCTACCTACCTACAGTCCTACCAGAGCAGTACTACCTAGCTACCTACAGCTCTACCAGATTAGTACTACCTACCTACAGTCCTACCAGAGCAGTATTACCTACCTACAGTCCTACCAGAGCAGTACTACCTACCTACAGTCCTACCAGAGCAGTACTACCTGACCTACAGTCCTAGCCAGAGCAGTACTACCCTACCTACCTACAATCCTACCAGGAGCAGTACTACCTACCTACCTACAGTCCTACCAGAGCAGTACTACCTACCTACAGTCCTACCAGAGCAGTACTACCTACCTACCTACAGTCCTACCAGAGCAGTACTACCTACCTACAGTCCTACCAGAGCAGTACTACCTACCTACAGTCCTACCAGAGCAGTACTACCTACACTACAGTCCACCAGAGCAGTACTACCTACCTACAGTCCTACCAGAGCAGTACTACCTACCTACAGTCCTACCAGAGCAGTACTACCTACCTACCTACAGTCCTACCAGAGCAGCACTACCTACCTACAGTCCTACCAGAGCAGTACTACCTACCTACAGTCCTACCAGAGCAGTACTACCTACCTACAGTCCTACCAGAGCAGTACTACCTACCTACCTACAGTCCTACCAGAGCAGCACTACCTACCTACCTACAGTCCTACCAGAGCAGTATTACCTACCTACCTACAGTCCTACCAAAGCAGCACTACCTACCTACCTACAGTCCTACCAGAGCAGCACTACCTACCTACCTACAGTCCTACCAGAGCAGTATTACCTACCTACCTACAGTCCTACCAGAGCAGCACTACCTACCTACCTACAGTCCTACCAGAGCAGTACTACCTACCTACCTACAGTCCTACCAGAGCAGCACTACCTACCTACCTACAGTCCTACCAGAGCAGCACTACCTACCTACCTACAGTCTTACCAGAGCAGTATTACCTACCTACCTACAGTCCTACCAGAGCAGTACTACCTACCTACAGTCCTACCAGAGCAGTACTACCTACCTACAGTCCTACCAGAGCAGTACTACCTACCTACCTACAGTCCTACCAGAGCAGCACTACCTACCTACCTACAGTCCTACCAGAGCAGTACTACCTACCTACCTAGAGCCCTACCAGAGCAGTACTACCTACCTACCTACTGTCCTACCAGATCAGTACTACCTACCTACCTACAGTCCTACCAGAGCAGAACTACCTACCTACAGCTCTACCAGAGCACTACTACCTACCTACAGTCCTACCACAGCAGTACTACCTACCTACCTACAGTCCTACCAGAGCAGTACTACCTACCTACAGTCCTACCAGAGCAGTACTACCTACCTACCTACAGTCCTACCAGAGCAGTACTACCTATCTACAGCCCTACCAGAGCAGTACTACCTACCTACAGTCCTACCAGAGCAGTACTACCTACCTACAGCCCTACCAGAGCAGTACTACCTACCTACCTACAGTCCTACCAGAGCAGTACTACCTACCTACTGTCCTACCAGAGCAGTACTACCTACCTACAGTCCTACCAGAGCAGTACTACCTACCAACCTACAGTCCTACCAGAGCAGTACTACCTACCTACCTACAGTCCTACCAGAGCAGTACTACCTACCTACCTACAGTCCTACCAGAGCATTACTACCTACCTACTGTCCTACCAGAGCAGTACTACCTACCTACAGCCCTACCAGAGCAGTACTACCTACCTACCTACAGTCCTACCACAGCAGTACTACCTACCTACCTACAGTCCTACCAGAGCAGTACTACCTACCTACAGTCCTACCAGAGCAGTACTACCTACCTACAGTCCTACCAGAGCAGTACTACCTACCAACCTACAGTCCTACCAGAGCAGTACTACCTACCTACAGTTCTACCAGAGCAGCACTACCTACCTACCTACAGTCCTACCAGAGCAGTACTACCTACCTACAGTCCTACCAGAGCAGCACTACCTACCTACCTACAGTCCTACCAGAGCAGTACTACCTAGATACCTACAGTCCTACCAGAAAAGTACTACCTACCTACAGTCCAACCAGAGCAGTACTACCTACCTACCTACAGCCCTACCAGAGCAGTACTACCTACCTACAGTCCTACCAGAGCAGTACTACCTACTTACCTACAGCCCTACCAGAGCAGTACTACATACCTACAGTCCTACAAGAGCAGTACTACCTACCTACCTACAGTCCTACCAGAGCAGTACTACCTACCTACCTACAGTCCTACCAGATCAGTACTACCTACCTACCTACCTACAGTCCTACCAGAGCAGTACTACCTACCTACAGTCCAACCAAAGCAGTACTACCTACCTACCTACAGTCCTACCAGAGCAGTACTACCTACCTACAGTCCTACCAGAGCAGTACTACCTACCTACCTACCGTCCTACCAGAGCAGTACTACCTACCTAAGGTCCTACCAGAGCAGTACTACCTACCTACAGTCCTACCAGAGCAGTACTACCTACCTACCTACAGTCCTACCAGAGCAGTACTACCTACCTACCTACCGTCCTACCAGAGCAGTACTACCTACCTACAGTCCTACCAGAGCAGTACTACCTACCTACAGTCCTACCAGAGCAGTACTACCTACCTACCTACAGTCCTACCAGAGCAGTACTACCTACCTACCTACAGCTCTACCAGATTAGTACTACCTACCTACAGTCCTACCAGAGCAGTACTAACTACCTATCTACAGCCCTACCAGAGCAGTACTACCTACCTACAGTCCTACCAGAGCAGTACTACCTACCTACAGTCCTACCAGAGCAGTACTACCTACCTACCTACAGTCCTACCAGAGCAGTACTACCTACCTACAGTCCTACCAGAGCAGTACTACCTACCTACCTACAGTCCTACCAGAGCAGTACTACCTACCTACCTACAGCCCTACCAGAGCAGTACTACCTACCTACAGTCCTACCAGAGCAGTACTACCTACCTACAGTCCTACCAGAGCAGTACTACCTACCTACCTACTGTCCTACCAGAGCAGTACTACCTACCTACAGTCCTACCAGAGCAGTACTACCTACCTACCTACAGTCCTACCAGAGCAGTACTACCTACCTACCTACTGTCCTACCAGAGCAGTACTACCTACCTACCTACAGCTCTACCAGAGCAGTACTAACTACCTACCTACAGTCCTACCAGAGCAGAACTACCTACCTACCTACAGTCCTACCAGAGCAGTACTACCTACCTACAGTCCTACCAAAGCAGTACTACCTACCTACCTACAGTCCTACCAGAGCAGTACTACCTACCTACAGCCCTACCAGAGCAGTACTACCTACCTACAGTCCTACCAGAGCAGTACTACCTACCTACAGTCCTACCAGAGCAGTACTACCTACCTACCTACCTACAGTCCTACCAGAGCAGTACTACCTACCTACCTACAGTCCTACCAGAGCAGTACTACCTACCTACTGTCCTACCAGAGCAGTACTACCTACCTACAGTCCTACCAGAGCAGTACTACCTACCTACCTACAGTCCTACCAGAGCAGTACTAACTACCTACAGTCCTACCAGAGCAGTACTAACTACCTACAGTCTTACCAGAGCAGTACTACCTACCAACCTACAGTCCTACCAGAGCAGTACTACCTACCTACCTACAGTCCTACCAGAGCAGTACTACCTACCTACCTACAGCCCTACCAGAGCAGTACTACCTACCTACCTACAGTCCTACCAGAGCAGTACTACCTACCTACAGCCCTACCAGAGCAGTACTACCTACCTACAGTCCTACCAGAGCAGTACTACCTACCTACCTACAGTCCTACCAGAGCAGTACTACCTACCTACAGTCCTACCAGAGCAGTACTACCTACCTACAGTCCTACCAGAGCAGTACTACCTACCTACAGTCCTACCAGAGCAGTACTACCTACCTACAGTCCTACCAGAGCAGTACTACCTACCTACCTACAGTCCTATCAGAGCAGTACTACCTACCTACCTACAGTCTTACCAGAGCAGTACTACCTACCTACCTACAGTCTTACCAGAGCAGTACTACCTACCTACAGTCCTACCAGAGCAGTACTACCTACCTACCTACAGTCCTACCAGAGCAGTACTACCTACCTACAGTCCTACCAGAGCAGTACTACCTACCTACCTACAGTCCTACCAGAGCAGTACTACCTACCTACCTACAGTCTTACCAGAGCAGTACTACCTACCTACAGTCCTACCAGAGCAGTACTACCTACCTACAGTCCTACCAGAGCAGTACTACCTACCTACCTACAGTCCTACCAGAGCAGTACTACCTACCAACCTACAGTCCTACCAGAGCAGTACTACCTACCTACCTACAGTCCTACCAGAGCAGTACTACCTACCTACCTACAGTCCTACCAGAGCAGTACTACCTACCTACCTACAGTCCTACCAGAGCAGTACTACCTACCTACCTACAGTCCTACCAGAGCAGTACTACCTACCTACAGTCCTACCAGAGCAGTACTACCTACCTACAGTCTTACCAGAGCAGTACTACCTACCTACAGTCCTACCAGAGCAGTACTACCTACCTACCTACAGTCCTACCAGAGCAGTACTACCTACCTACAGTCCTACCAGAGCAGTACTACCTACCTACCTACAGTCCTACCAGAGCAGTACTACCTACCTACAGTCCTACCAGAGCAGTACTACCTACCTACAGTCTTACCAGAGCAGTACTACCTACCTACAGCCCTACCAGAGCAGTACTACCTACCTACCTACAGCCCTACCAGAGCAGTACTACCTACCTACCTACAGTCCTACCAGAGCAGTACTACCTACCTACCTACAGCCCTACCAGAGCAGTACTACCTACCTACCTACAGTCCTACCAGAGCAGTACTACCTACCTACCTACAGTCCTACCAGAGCAGTACTACCTACCTACCTACAGTCCTACCAGAGCAGTACTACCTACCTACAGTCCTACCAGAGCAGTACTACCTACCTACAGTCCTACCAGAGCAGTACTACCTACCTACAGTCCTACCAGAGCAGTACTACCTACCTACAGTCCTACCAGAGCAGTACTACCTACCTACAGTCCTATCAGAGCAGTACTACCTACCTACCTACAGTCTTACCAGAGCAGTACTACCTACCTACCTACAGTCCTACCAGAGCAGTACTACCTACCTACAGTCCTACCAGAGCAGTACTACCTACCTACCTACAGTCCTACCAGAGCAGTACTACCTACCTACAGTCCTACCAGAGCAGTACTACCTACCTACAGTCCTACCAGAGCAGCACTACCTACCTACAGTCCTACCAGAGCAGTACTACCTACCTACCTACAGTCTTACCAGAGCAGTACTACCTACCTACAGTCCTACCAGAGCAGTACTACCTACCTACAGTCCTACCAGAGCAGTACTACCTACCTACCTACAGTCCTACCAGAGCAGTACTACCTACCAACCTACAGTCCTACCAGAGCAGTACTACCTACCTACCTACAGTCCTACCAGAGCAGTACTACCTACCTACCTACAGTCCTACCAGAGCAGTACTACCTACCTACCTACAGTCCTACCAGAGCAGTACTACCTACCTACCTACAGTCCTACCAGAGCAGTACTACCCTACCTACAGTCCTGCCCAGAGCAGTACTACCTACCTACAGTCCTACCAGAGCAGTACTACCTGCCTACCTAGCAGTCCTACCAGAGCAGTACTACCTACCTACAGTCCTACCAGAGCAGTACTACCTACCTACAGTCCTACCAGAGCAGTACTACCTACCTACAGTCCTACCAGAGCAGTACTACCTACCTACAGTCCTACCAGAGCAGTACTACCTACCTACCTACAGTCCTACCAGAGCAGTACTACCTACCTACAGTCTTACCAGAGCAGTACTACCTACCTACCTACAGTCCTACCAGAGCAGTACTACCTACCTACCTACAGCCCTACCAGAGCAGTACTACCTACCTACCTACAGTCCTACCAGAGCAGTACTACCTACCTACAGTCCTACCAGAGCAGTACTACCTACCTACAGTCCTACCAGAGCAGCACTACCTACCTACCTACAGTCCTACCAGAGCAGTACTACCTACCTACAGTCCTACCAGAGCAGCAGCCCTACCTCTTTGACCTGGCTCAGCCTCCCTGGAGCAGGGTGGTAGTTCTGGTTGTTCTGGTGGTGGTGGTAGTTGTTCTGGGTCCTGGCCTGGCGGGTCGCAGCAGGGGATCTGTGATGGGTGATGGTGACGACCCCTCCAACCCCAGGGTAGAGAGGCTTTCTCCGGGTACTAGGCGAGGAGGAGGTGGTGGAGGTGAAGGAGGAAGAGGCGGGCGGGGCAGGGTGGTGTTGGCTGGATGGAGGAGGGAGCAGGGAGAAGCTGCGTGTCCGGCCCTGGGTGGAGGAGGAGGCGGTGAAGGAGGAGGTGCCCTGAAAGAGACGGCAGCAGCAGGAGTGAGAGGAGCAGGAGCAGTCGGGTAGAGGAGTCCGACACTGCTGCTTCTTCCCGGCTGTACCTCCTCCTCCTCCTCCTCCTCCTCCTCCATGCTCTGCTGTCACACACAAGGGCATCTTCTGCCTGCCTGGGTCTGCCTCCCTCTGCCTGGCCGGGCTGACAAGACAGGACAGGACCTGCCAGCCAGCCACACAGCCGGGGGGAGGAGGGAGAGAGGGAGGAGGGAGGAGGGAGGTATAGAGGGGTGATGGCCAGTGAAGGCAGGCAGTGAGGGAGGAGGAGAGAGTTAGAGAGGAGGTACTGTATAGAAGGAGCAAAGAAGAAGGGTAATGGCCAGTGAAGGGAGGCAGTGAGAGGTAGTGAGGGATGAGGAGGGGGGGAGGAGGAGCATGCAGATCAGCCAGCCCAGATCAGAACATCCTGCTCAGATAGCATAGCAGTCAGGATACACAGAGAGAGAGCAGAGCCACTGAGCTGAGGGAGTCACCACCACTAAGGTTTCAGTCTCCACAGCACTTTTACATAACACACTCAACACTGCTGCGCTTAGCGCACCACCGTAGACTGCAGTAAAACCTATTGAACAATATAGAAATCACCAGGGGACCTTGTTATTACAGTCAGTAACCAAACAGATAATATGCATTGGCTACTGTAGATTCTCATCGTAGACCTTTACAAAAGGTGCTAGCAACCTTCTGGTTTAGGTTTAAAGAGTTTCTGAGTTTCTCTCTAAAGGAAGGAGTTAATTACATCCATACTAACATTCCATTCTCACTACATCCATCTCAGTAAAACTCAGTTAAGTTCCCAACTCACTCACTCAAAGATACAAAGTATTCCAAAAGCACACTCTACTCTCTCCTCCAGACAGACAGACAGACACATCCAGACTAGAGTAAAGTCTCATCCATCCAGACTGATAAAAAGTCCATTTTCCAAACCAATCAGTGGTAATATATTTCAGCCAGGACAGGAGGAATGACGGGCTTGGTTTATAAGTTATAGCTGGGTTTACATAACAGAACACTGTCTGTCTAATGGGCTTGGCTCTATCAGAGTGAAACAGGAACTATCAGGAACTCTCAGTCTCTCTCTCTCTCTACTCTTCCCTCAAGGTTTAATCACATCACCCTAATTACTCAGTACTCTCCCTGCAGTAGCACGGCGCCCATCCCTCCCAGTCTAACCCTTCTCTTATAGCATCCCAGTTGTTTTAACTCACCTGTATAGCCAGTACAATGTTATGTGAGATGATGGTTAGTGAAATGGCTGCAGTGCTCACGGACATGGGCAATAGTTAGTCATGTGACCCCTGCCCACCTCTGCACAGACACACACACACACTAACTTAGTTGAACTGTTGGTGCAAAAAACAACCGGGTCCCTACCACACCACAACCAACACTGCTTCCTTGCCCTGTGGCTCTGGGTTAGTCCAACACTTCATGAAAATACATATGGTCTGCTGTTTAACTCTGTTGGGTCAACCACACTCATCTCTGTGTAAACTGACACACAACAGCTAGATAAACGTTACAGTTTACACAGCCTATACACACACGGTTATCTCTTCTGAATAACGTTGGCTGTAAGATAGGAATGATGTTGATCCAAGTGATGGACGATGGGATGTTGTGTCGACTGAACTGATGAAACCTCTGGGAAGACAGTGACTCACAAAGTAAACATGGAGATGACGGCAGCACCGTGGTTACCAAAGCATTTACTGTTACAATGTTCTCTATATGACTAGGCCTATCATAAAACCAGCTATTCCTGGGTAGGCCTATCATAAAACCAGCTATTCCTGGGTAAGCCTATCATAAAACCAGCTATTCCTGGGTAGGCCTATCATAAAACCAGCTATTCCTGGGTAGGCCTATCATAAAACCAGTTATTCCTGGGTAGGCCTATCATAAAACCAGCTATTCCTGGGTAGGCCTATCATAAAACCAGCTATTCCTGGGTAGGCCTATCATAAAAACTAGCTATTCCTGGGTAAGCCTATCATAAAACCAGTTATTCCTGGGTAGGCCTATCATAAAACCAGCTATTCCTGGGTAGGCCTATCATAAAACCAGCTATTCCTGGGTAGGCCTATCATAAAAACTAGCTATTCCTGGGTAAGCCTATCATAAAACCAGCTATTCCTGGGTAGGCCTATCATAAAGCCAGCTATTCCTGGGTAGGCCTATCATAAAACCAGTTCTTCCTGGGTAGGCCTATCATAAAAACTAGCTATTCCTGGGTAGGCCTATCATAAAACCAGGGTAGGGGTTGGTGCAGCGGAAGCTAGCTCTCAGCAGATATGGGTTGTATTCATTAGTCACCAAACGGAAGAAAAACAGACACACAGGGAGGGACTACATGGACTTGCCCAACTGACACTGTTATCCTGTCACCCTCCGTTTCATCAACAACAGTATCAATATGTCTATTTTTAACAAGCAAAATGACCTGGTTGTACTGTAACGTGATGGTAGCTTAAATTATATAATAGCGCTTCTGAAATGAACGCGATAGCTCATTTGAAAACGATGGTGGTTTCATCGAAAACTGTATCTATACAAATGCTGTGTCTTAATTTGATCATCCTGTTGTTGCAGGAAATGTCCTGAACAGCAGGAAACGCAAAACGGGTAGTGTATTCAAGATTTAAAAGGCTTCTAAAGTTTGTAATTTCCACTTTAAAATGTCAGACTTGATTTGCCCTAAAATGTATCAACCCCATTAATTATAATCCACATAACAATTCACATTTCCTGCTGCTGCAGGATTATTTTCCTGCTGTAGAAAACTGGCTGGAATTAAGATACAGCAACTGTATGATATTTCAACCTCCCTCTAGTTTCACCAGTATTAGATTTCTTAAAAGCTTCCTTTCTAGGGCAAAACAGAACAAAGTCTGACCCACTGACTCAGTGTTCTCGGCAGTGCACTTTCCAGACAGAAAAACTAATCCAAAAGACATTTTAAAAATGTCAGCGCAGGATTTGACCAGACTATATGGCTGCTCGCCTTGGGTTTGTCACCCTATTCCATAAATAGTTGTAATGGGAAATTATTTGATGAATTATTTCCCTGTATTTGATTCACTGTTGATATGGATTGATATTTAATAAATATGATTGTATGTGCGGGGAGACGCAGACAGATGCATTCCCTTAGGGCAGGGGTGTCAAACGTACGGCCCGCGGGCCGGATCAGGCCCGCAAACGGGTTTAATCCGGCCCGTGAGATGATAAAAATTTAAAAAATTAAAAAAATTCAATAAAATAAACTGCTGTTCCAATTGCGTCCACTGGACGGCGCAATAGCAATTGTGTTAAGCAAGCAAACTGTTTATACCGGGGCAGAGCAAGTAGGTCAAGCACGTGCAGCCAATGAGCTACTTTGTTTTGCCCGCAATATTTA
This sequence comes from Coregonus clupeaformis, assembly GCF_020615455.1. Classification (NCBI taxonomy): domain Eukaryota; kingdom Metazoa; phylum Chordata; class Actinopteri; order Salmoniformes; family Salmonidae; genus Coregonus; species Coregonus clupeaformis. The sequence continues at coordinate 37,165 of NW_025533727.1, forward strand.
TTACGGCTTCTACTTTTAACATTATGTGCTTTGGCACCCTCATTGCCCCAATATGTCTCTGTCAAAAAAGAGAAAAGTGGACGCAGAGTGCAGAGTGTTCCAAGAAAAATGGTCATCCTATTTATTCACGGAATTGAATGGGAAAGCTGTATGTTTGGTGTGTTCAGAGCATGTTGCAGTGCTGAAAGAATATAACCTTCGTCGCCACTATGTAAGTCTTCATGCCGACAAATATGACAACTTTCAAGGACAGCGGAGATGAGAGAAGGTGAATGAACTGTTGGCGGGTCTGAAGAAACAGCAGTCTGTGTTAACTCACAGCCGAGACATCAGTGA